>NC_056725.1:365426437-365731437 GCF_019279795.1 Protopterus annectens | reverse complement strand
TCAAATGTTTATTTTTGCAAACTGTGACAATCAAACTCAGTGTGTTGACACATGCTAATGTTATTAGGTAGATAACTGCATATTCCATTATTATTCAATAGAGATTTACAACAATAAAGAAAGTGTGATGCCCATTTGGCCAATATTAATGTTTCATGAATATGTGTAGGCTTGAATTTCAGTGTAGCCTATTTTGGATGATATCTTGCCAGTAGGGTATTTTCTATTTAACAACAGATATGGGAGATCTATACTTGGTTGTTAAGTTATTCAGTACAGATTTTTACACATCTACGATGGCCATGGTGGATTGACACTTATAGCACTTAGGCTGCAGATGACTACAGTTATCTCTATTATCTGCAAAGCAAAGTTTTTAGAAAACATTTTACTTCTGTTGATCATGATGTATGTGTAAATGAGGGTAATACATACATATGTTACCTATACAGTTTGAATTACACAATATTATGTTATAATCCATTATTTGTTTGCATTGACTACTCTCCTACCTTGTATAAAGGTTAAATGCCACTGATGAACATTCATTCCTTTAATGTGTACTTATGAGTTTCTATAACTATAACACCTGAAAATCTAAAATGTTATAGCTGTTTGTTATTCTGCATATTTTTTGTACAAATGCACTGCACATGGCAGCAATTGCACTTTGCTTTTACTTGTCATGTAATATACAAATGCAACTTCAAATTTTATTGTATATAATTCTTCCATGCATGGTCATATAGATAATTTTTTTAACTTCCATCAATCCATATAATTCTAGTCAAGATGGATTAGCTTGTTATGTAGGGTTCAGGTTTGTAGTACAACCATTGGTAACAGTTGTAGGTTTGAATCTGATCCCTATAGTTTCTGTATAGAAAACCTCATGTGTGCATTATTGAAAGTGACACAATGACTGAATGTACAAAATATGATATTGTAGTGAGAGTGACACAACAGTGACAATGTGTAAAATGTGATACTGTATCTCATGTCAAGGCTAGATGATGTGTAATACTCACTCTTTTTTCACTGTTTTGTTGTGCATAGTAATTTTTATATACTGACCTGACACAATCTTTGTTGCAGTAATACATCCTGTTTTCCTGTTTGCAGGTGATGAAGAATGTGCCTGAAATCATGCATTGAGTGCATGCACAGGCTTAAGGACAAGCAAAGGGAGGGGTATATGTTTTCACTGCCCACTTTTATTTCCCCAGAAATACTCCTATATAGTTAAAACTTCAGGTTTAAATTTGTATTCTTTGGACCTTCAAGTATGCTAATATAAATGCCAGACTACCCATAATGCATCTGCAAGGTAAATGTAATAATCATTGATTTATTGTGAATAACAGTATACATTTAAGTTCAGTGTTAGCTTTGGAGATATCAACAGAATTTTTGGATAACCTAAGTTTATACATTTTTTGGTGACACACCCTAAAACGTCTATGTTTAACTGTCATATTGAAAGTAGCTTAAAAGCTTTATGTATAAGGTGATTGGGCTCTTGTACTGTTATTTGAAAAGTAGTTATTGGTAGACCTGCATCTTTGCTAGTTTTCATTTTCTGTTGTGAGTATTTTGCCTATCCTATTTTTGAAAGGGTCACTGTTATCCCAATATTCTTAATGCTGTTAGCTGGTATGTTCTTGAGCTCCATATGTCTTACAATGCCATGTAATTACACTGTAATGGTTTCTTTAACACAAAATTGCACACTATTTACTATTTTCTTTAAGAGAAAATTACATACCATTTACTATCACTGTTGTGGCACAAGCCACTCATGCTTTTCTGGTATGTTTAAATCATTAAATAGTATAATCATGATCATCATTACATTGTTTTGATTGTGCAGTATATGTGTATGTGTGTGTGTGTGTGTGTGTGTGTGTGTGTGTGTGTGTGTGTGTGTGAGTGTGTGTGTGTGTGTGTGTATATGCATAATACAAACATAGGTAATGGTTGAGGGACATTTATGTGTGTGCTATAAACAAAAATTCTAGATGTCACACCCCGTTACTGTGCTTGTTCTAAGCTTTTCAATTCCATTCCAGTTATATGATGTTGTGATGTCACTCATTAACCATATTGCGGTGCTCATCTCATTTGCATATCCATTTTAAGTGTACCACTGCTTGTTCTTCTTACAATATATTTAAAATAAATATACTCATGGGATCTCAACACGATACATTATTTGCACATAAAAATATGTTGAGTGGAAATGTGAATGCCATAGTGACAACTCAACATAAATGTGTAAGGCACACATTGAATAATGAATAGTGGTCCATACAGCTAATGAGTTTATCTCAGACTGTGCTTGCTACTGATATAAGGGTTACATGATAATGAGCTATTCTTATTAGGTGTTCTGCTAGTATTTCTGTTAACAGGCTATGTAGCAAGCCTTGTGGAATGGCGTTCTTTGCTACTTTTATATGCCACAGTGACACAGCGTGCTTGTCTGCAATACTATATATATCTATGTGCTGTGCACATATGTATTTTACGTGCATACTGATGGCTGATATGTAAGTAAATTAGCAAGTAATAACAGCAGCCTGTCTGATAAATTGTGTATGACGGGCACACTGGTGTATACATGGCTTTCTATTCATATCGTCAATATATGGATATTAGGACACTGAGTATGATGCATGATCATGACAGTACACTTGTTATTATCACAACTTTGTGTTTTTTTTTTTATACAAATTATAAATAACCCCTATGGGCCATACCTTCTAACAATTACATTATAATGACAAATGTATTATAGTGTGCTATAACTTGGGCAAACATTTCTCATGTCCTGTCTCATATGTTTTGATGATGTTAATTGCATATCATATATTTTCTTTCTCATTATGTAAGTGCGCATCACATTGTGTTTTATTATTGCACATGACTATAAATGATGTTACACACCAATTTGTACATTATTATGGATTGAATTCATGCCCTTCATCACATACAGTGTTACAGTTGCATAAGGTCATACAGTATTGTAATATCACATAGACGGTACTTACCACATGTAGAGTTCATACGTTTGTTTGAAATGTTATAGTGTTTTTTCTACTGAGTTGAACTTTGACAGAGTGTGTGACTCATGGTGGACCACCAGTTATATGCAGAAGACGATGATGTGCCACACCACTGCCAGGCAACTCTGACTTTGAGGGCCGGTATGATGATAATGAAGGGGAGGATGATGATGACAGACCACAATCTACATGTGCCATTGTACCTGCTGCTCATTGTAGAAGACATCGACACCACAACAAGATGATTTTTGGGATCAGATCTGGGATGTAGTGACAGATGAAGGACTTAATGGGCAACTTCTTTCAGGAGATGATATGGGCTATATGCAACTCCTTCTAGAAGATCATTAGCAAGATCTTTTATGATGTTTGACCCCTTCAGGGTGTCCCATTAGGACTGTAACTATTCTTTGTGTGATCCACTTTTGTAATGCTGCCATCATGGGGTTTTCCATGTCCAACTATTTATGGTATAGGCACAAGTGAACAGACATTGCTAATTGCCTTGTCATGCTTTTCTGACATATGCCGTAATCATAATGTACATTGTACATAAGTCATATGTGGCATTATGATGCTGCTGCAGTATGACACATGAGTGATAAGCAATATAATTTACATGATCATGACATTACTGCACACATTGCTCCATAGGGGCAGGGGTGCTACTCTTTATATGTGTGTTTATGAGTGTGTGTGTGTGTGTGTGTGTGTGTGTGTGTGTGTGTGTGTGTGTGTGTGTGTGTGTGTGTGTGTGTGTGTGTGTGTGTGTGTGTGTGTGTGTGTGCACGCGCATGCGTGCACCTCTATGCGTACAGTGCAGCATAATAAAATACACTTTGGTCCTGTATGTGACAGATATGACTGTTGCATTTAGCATAATGCAAATGAGACATGATTGTTCTGCTTGTGTTGTTCCAGTATATACTTATATAGGATGATAGCAATCACATAATGCATTATTCCCATAGTTCTCATGTAGCACAGTGAGGTAGATCCAGTGTGTTTATATGCTCATGTTATCCATGTGTATGTATTGCACCCATTTCTGTATTGGGTGTTGCTATCTTATGTCTGTTCAACAACATTGCAGGTCCTTGCTTATATGATTTATGTAGCATTGTTGTGTCATGCTGTCACACTCACACAATGTCCATGTGTGTGGAATGTACTGGCTAATATTGTGCCATGCTATATGACATCATGCTGGTATATATAAGTATGTATCCTTCACATACTGCATAGACATTCATTGGTCCATTAGCGAATATACAAAGGTGATGCTTTATTTAGCATCATTCATGACTCCATTGTTTGTCCATATCTTGCGTATATCGATAGTCAGTCTTTTTGATAATAACTTATATTATGACTTACATATACAGATGTGTATACATGTCTGTGTTTATGCATTTGTTGTAGATATGCACTGCTTTACATGGATGCACCTGTACATGACTGTATTATGACTGACACGCAGCCGCCTTTGTAATATGTGACTGTATATACAGTTCTTCCATTTTTCTGTGTTGTACTTTTGTTTATAGGACTGTCTTTTGATCAGTTCTACACATAGATGGTGCCATTTATATCAATATTGGTGATTGTGGCACCTGTCATATTATGTTTACATGACAGTATATATATATATATATATATATATATATATATATATATATATATATATATATATATGTGCATGTGTATGTGTGTGTGTGTGTGTGTGTGTGTGTGTGTGTGTGATAATCAAACGTACATTTGTCATGTACTTCTGCCTCTTGCTGTTTAACAGTTGCACATTACTGTGTTTTTTGCCATATGTACATAGACATACTACAGCCATCACCAATCCACTATATCCATGTGACATAAGTTAGCCATTTGCTTCAATGTAGCTTTGGAGGACTTGCAGTCCCCCCATGTTGTGAACACATGCATGTGCAATATGTGTCCTTAGCCAGGTTAATCTGTTTTGTTGTGTGCCAGCCCTCTGTTGCTGCTATTTCTGTATAGCACTGTGGCTGTTATGCATCTCTTCCTACTTATCCATGTACCTTCATCTATGTTGTATCATCTGTATGTATGTTGTGTAGCTTACCACTCCTTTCTAACATTTGGCTGTCATTTCTTATGCTGTTTGTTATATTTTTATACTTGCTGCTTTGCCCTTCTCCTCTTTCTGTGTATTTTCCATTCTTTCTATTTTCAAAAAAAAATGGGACTTATTATTCCCTCCCAAAATAAAATGCCCAATGCCCCTCAGACTTTCCTTCAGACCTTCCTATTCCAATATCCCTGTTATGTGCCATTCTTCTTCACCCTCACACCACATCTGATTTTGTATCACCCTATTTCCTTGGGTGTTTGCATTACTTGTGTTCCCCACATGTGTCCCACTCCCATTGTTAGCTACTGTTAGCTATGGTGAAAGTGGCCATGACTGCCCTTCACCTTAATTAATTTTTTTTAGAAACTTTGTAGATTATGTCAGATTCCGTAAATTATGATGAGTATATTTATGTGTGTATACATTATCAGTTATTATTTGCAAATATTTGTTACTTTCCAGACACACTGATGCACATTTCCATTCCTTTACTAATATTCACTTATTATAGTAAGTTCCATTAAGCCTGTATAATTTCCATAGATGTGCATTGGCAATGCACATATATATCTCACTTTATGAACAACTGTTCTTGGCATACAGATTTGACATGCCTGGTTGAGTTGCTCTGATTTTTCTGCTTATGCCTGCTTTGTGCTGCTGTATTTTCTGCACACTGAGGCATATTTGCAAATTACATGATTATCCAGAATTTTGAGTGGAACTTGTTGTACTCTGTTTGTGGATTCCGACCAAGTGTGTACTTAGGTTACTTTAATTTAGGTTGCATTAGTATGAAAGATGAATTTGGCTGTCTCCAGCAAATGTTAGTAATATATCAATATTTGCAATGGCTATTTGCTTTACAGGATTGTGACTGTTAGCACAAATTTGCCCAGCAGGGATTGTCTGAACTATTATTACTAGATGCTGGACTCTGAATAATTCTTGTTTTCTTTTTTGTTATTTTTTATATATTTCTTTGCAGCTGTGTCCACTCACATTTTTGTATGAAAGCAGCATGATTTGAAATGTTTTTGAGTATTATATTGGATACTAAAATAGTTTTTGTATTGTGGCATTCTGCAGGACTGGCAAACTGGCAAGTGAAGCTATATTTATTTTCAAATTGATTGTATTATATTTATTTATTTTTTCATTCATTCATTACATTTTGACATCTGAGTAAGTGAGTTTAACAGACCATTTTCAGTCATGAACCATGCCCACTGGGCAGAAATTACAGTGTCAAAGAATACAATATGAGTATTGGATTAATTGATATTAACTTAGAATTTCCTAGCAGAGATGCTATAATAGATTAAGTATCCCTCCAAATCATGTATATTTGAGAGGTATGATGACACAGCAAGTGAGGAAAGGAAATAAGGGAACTAAGAGGATGGTAAGAAGATTAGCGTAGATAGCAGGGGGCAGCAGGGGGAAACTAGTAAACATAGAAGACAGACAAGGCTGACGGGGAAGTGCTGACACAATGAGGGAGGGTGAGCACACTGGAGGAGGCAATATCAGACAGAGGGTAGAAAATGGTGTGTTTGAGGACTGGACATCAAATAGGGGTGGTTATAGACACAGAAGGGAGGGTATCACTGGGATAAGGGATACAGTGGGGTTCCACAGCTGCCATTCCTGTCAGCTGCAAGCCAGTTTGAGTTTATTTACCAACCCACAATCCCTCACCAGTGGGCCTTGGATCAGATGGAGGAGCCAATGTAGGGCAGGGTCATGGCTCAGTGAGCTGCAGAAAGTTCTCTAGATAGCTGTTATTCAATCAGCTCCCCCACAGTGTCAGCCAGCTGCTGGTGTGTGATGACCCTGTCTCCTCCAGGTCCTCTGTAATAGATGGGTACAATAGATCTGGTACACGGCTGGATCATGTGTTTCCTGTAGTTATAGTTTGAGGTGTGGAGGTAATCGGGCCTGCAGATGTTGAGGGTGGTGGTCCCACATATGAATGGCTTACAGGCCTTGGTGGAGTGAAGGATGCATGGCTAGCAGTTGCTGCATGTAATTGTAAACTAAATGGAGAAAAACAACATAATAAATAAAATGAGTGAATGTAATGCAAAGGGTTGCAAGAAAAAGGGTGGGGGAGATTAAAGTACAGAAGGGATGAGAAAAAAACTCAGCTTATACTTACATTTGTTTTATTTTTTTTTTTTTTGATAATTTTATAGGTGCTATATTTGAAAGAACAGCAAGCACCCAAACCAAATGTCCAATAATAGCATAATATGCAGTCATGGTGGGATTTAGCCCACAGCCATCAGCACATGCCTTAACACATTGAGCACTTGTACAATCCCATTAAAGCCTTCAGTTAAACATACAGTAATGGCATCAATCAGTCAAAATGTACAGTGTCAGACTACTAGTATAAGCTGTGAATGAATGTAATATAAAGAATGTCGAGAAACAATTGCCACATTGATGGGAGCCCACTGAACACTGAAAGGGTCATAAGAGATCTGGGCACCCAGGTTGACAGCCACCTCACCTTCGAATACCACAATGCCACTGTGGTCAGAAAGTTCTTCTACGTGACACATCTTATAACCAAAGGTTTCGCATCCAGGAAGAAAGAGGTCATCATCCCTCTCTACTCATTCCTCATTAGACCAATCATCGAATATAATGCCCCATTTGGCATGTACCTGACCAGACACCTACAAGAGCTGGAGAGGCCAGAAAAGTACCTCACAAAAAGGATCCTAGGCCTTAAACACATGTCCTACATGGACAGACTCAAGAAACTTCAGCTGTTCTCAGTCTCTTATCATCTACTTAGAGGTGATCTCTGCTTGACTTACAAAGCCATGTCTGACCCAGCCCTATTTGAAATGCTTCACCTAAAGAAATCCCAATAACCCCATGCCACATGCTCCAGAGATCACAACCTCATTACCACAATTAACAGAACATGCTTGAGGGACATGTTCATCTCCCAAAGACTACCCATACTCTGGAATAAGCTTCTTATTTATGTGAAGCAGAGCACCTCACTGGCCCTCTTCAAGAGAAATCTTGACGAGTGGATGGGTAACAGAAAGTTCACCCCAGGGATCACTCCAGTTGCCCTACTGGGTAGGGGCACTGTGAAATAACATCGGGTAGCACGGTGCCTGGGCAATTTTTTTGGGCTAGGCTTGTAAAGGCTCCAGGGCCATTAGCCAAGTACATACCTATGAACCTATGAACCTAAACAAGGTGGGGAAGAGAAATGTACAGACACAATGAAAAAATGCAGCTCATAGATATGTTTCCCTAATAACATTACAGGTACTTTACTTGAAACTACAACAATCAACCACCTCAAATTACCAATGATGGCATGATACACAACCAAGTAGGGGAATGGAACCCTTAGCCATCAGCACATGTTATCTAAAAGGCAATGCCTTAATGTGTTAAGCTACATGTACAATTCAAACAAAGCCACTGCATGCACACAAATTCATTCTGCTACCTTTCAACTATAAACATAGTAACCTACAACTTAACATAGTAACCCTCCCACCATACCTATTACCCACAGAGCACAATCATAAAGTTTCCCTTATAAACAAACACATTCAAAAACTGAGAAAACTAATAATCTCATGCATATCAAAACTAGCCCTAAGTGGAGACATCCACCCCAACCCTGGCCCTACCATCTCCAACCCCGATCCTCATAATCAGACTAGAAACCACAACTTCTCCCATATTACAACCAATAGAAAGCCAAGTGACTTCCTTCTACTAAGCCTAAATATTAGAAGTATATCCAACAAAGTCCATGAACTCCATGCCACCATTGACTTATACTCCCCAGATATTGTCATCCTGACAGAAACCTGGCTAAAACCTCACATTACCAGTGAGCAAATACTCCCTACAGGTTACGGCATACTAAGAGTAGACCGGCTAAACAAAAGGAGGTGGTGTAGCTATAATATTTAAACAGCATCTAAACATCCAGATCTTAAAATCATCAGCTCCACAAATAGGCAATGAAGAAATAATATATACCAACCTCAAAATTAACCAAAACAAAACCATCAACATAATTGGATGCTACTTCCCACCTGGCCAAAACATCCCTCCACTAGAAAACCTCCTCAGCTGGTCTACCCACCATCTCCCCCAAGAAACTATCATCTTAGGTGATTTCAATATTGACTGGCAATCCTGTTATGGCAACAATCCAACCCATCATGTACACCTTCATGGCTTCACCCAACTAGTCCAGTCACCAACAAGGATAAATAAAAACTCCAGCAAGCACACTACCCTGGACTGGATACTAGTCAGTAAGAACCCCCAGTCATATATAACAGGCTGCTTATCAGATAGCCTCAGTGATCACTCCCCAACATTCCTACTCAAAAAATACCTGTACCAAGCTAAACCTGTCATCTATCGTCAAATACGTAAAACCCACTCACATTCATCTCATCCCTCAAAGAATGTAACTGGCATGCTCTAAAGTACCTCAATCTAGATGACGCAGTTGAATTTTTTAATACTACCTTCCTGAACATCCTTAATTACCATGCCCCCATAAGATTTTCCAGAACCAAAGCACAACCCTCCCCATGGCTACAGAAAACCACTAAGTCAGAAATGAAAAACAGGGATAAAGCCTGGGAGCACTGGTGCAAAACCAAAACCCCCGCAGCTAGACAGAAATTCCTAGAACTACACAATAGAGTCAAAAAGCTAATAAAACGGGACAAATTCCAGTACTAGCAGTCTGCCCTAGACTCCTCACAACACAGCCCCAAACAATTCTGGTCCTCCATAAACTCCATCCTCCACCCAGGTAAAGTCAGTACCCCTCCTCCTAACATCCCTCACTCCTCAGAAAATATTGCTACCTCATTCAACACACTTCACCCAAACCATACTATCACTAGCTAAACAACACAACCCCCCCCTCCAACCCACACCTTCAACTAGTAATCTCCCCACTGCCTTCTCTTTTCCTCCTGTACCTACCTCCAACATAAAAAAACTCTTAACTAAACTTAAACCCACCAAATTAGCAGCAGACAGCCTCCCAAGTGAATACCTACAAATCGCAGCTGATGCTCTGGCCTACCCAGTATCCATCTTGATTAACCGATCTCTGTCAGAAAGTTACGTTCCCACATTGTGGAAAGTCTCACATACAATTCCCCTCCACAAAGGCGGACCCTCTGCAGAACTAACCAATTACCGCCTCATAGCTATTCTCTCTCCACTCTCCAAAATACTAGAGAGATGCATACACTCTCAGGTCTCACACTACCTCCTTACTAACAACCTCCTTTCCAGTACTCAGCATGGTTTCCGACCAAACCATAGCACCACCACTGCCTTAGTCTCCTTTACTAACACTATCCTTCAGCATAAAAACAATGGCTATCTCTCCTCTGCTACTTTCCTAGACCTATCTAAAGCATTTGACATGGTCCCACACAAACAACTTATCTCTGTCCTCAATAACCTATCCTTCTCACAATCAGTCACCAACTGGTTTCAGAGTTATCTGTCTGACCGCCAACAATCCGTTGTATGGCAGAATGACATATCTCCCCAACTACCTGTTTTCATAGGGGTTCCCCAAGGATCCATCCTTGGACCCCTACTTTTCTCTGTTTACAACAATAATCTAGCCTCTGCCACCGAACATGGCACACTCATCCAATACGCAGATGACTCAACCATCATCTGCTCAGCCCAGTCCCTACTCAAACTGCAAAAAGTCACACAGGAAGCCTTTTCCTCTGTTGAAACATGGTTATCCGATGCCCAATTAATACTCAACCCAAACAAAACTAAACTACTCATCTTCCAACCCACCAAACATACTCAAACCAACTCTCACTTTAACATCGCAGCAAAAGACAACACCACTATATACCCAACTGAACACACCAAATTGCTAGGAGTGGAAATAGACAATAAACTAAAATTTGACATTCACATATCCATGACCATAAAAAAGTCCACAAAAAACTAGGAACATTATACAGAAATAAACAATTTCTCACCAAAGCAGCAAAGATTTCAATAGCAAATTCCCACCTTATCTCCACCCTACTTTATGCCTCTCCAGTATATACCAACCTAAGGCAATGTGATCTAAACAAGCTAGAGACCTGCTACAACAAATTCGCCAAATTCGCCACAGGGGCATCCTACCGTAGTCACCACTGTCTCTCACTTGCTGAACTGGGCTGGCTTGAACTCCCTCACCTCCTTCAGTGGTATCAACTCTCACTCGCCCACAAACTAGTAAACCATCCACTAAATGTCCCATCCCTCCAGAATCTACTCCAACCCTATCGCACCACCAGACCACTAAGATCCAGCAACAAAAATCACTTGCAGATCACTAAAGCCAATAACCCTGCTGGTGAAGCACTATTCTCTTGCGTCATAGCCAAATTATGGAACTCACTCCCACCCACAATTACCTCTGTACCATCATGCACCAACTTCAAAACTTTATTAAAAGCGCACCTAAAAACATGCTGGCTATGCCCTTGCAACTCCCATTCTAATATCATCCATCCCATCCAACTACTACCTTTCTTTCACCTCCACTAACTACCTTGATGATAGCAAGCTCAGATGCTCATAAGCCTAGTACTTATTATACAGCAGGAACTTCTCATTGTTACATTTGTTAATGCCTGTTATGTACTTCACAGACAAAGATTCTAGTTGTCTACTGATGTACTATGTTCTTCATCTGTAAATATGTTGTAAGTAATTTCTATGTTAAATTGTTAATCGTTATGTAATACAATGTAACTACTGTCTGTTTATTTTACTGTGGAGCTTTTCTCCCCGGGCCTCCGCTGAAAATGGACCCACGTCCAGTCGGACACTCCCGGTCAACAAATTTAAATAAATAAATAAATAAATAAATAAATAAATAATAAAACTTAGCAGAAAATTGGCAGTACATAAAGTTTTTACAGCAGCTGTAGTAGGGGAAAAGATTCACAAGATGATCTGCAATAAAGTTACCTGTTCACAGTAGTGTCAACATTTAAACCAGTACTGCATGAAGCAGATGTACTCATCACAACATCTATGATGCTCCATCCTCCTGCTGTGCAGTTGAACATTCTCTGCTCTATCTTTTTGGGCTATGGAGAGAAAACAGTGATGTGTTAAATATATGGTATGCCACACACTGGTACTTTGTATTTGTAGGTAAGAGAAAATTTGTTACTTACTGTACATTTGTTTTGCTCCAGTTTTAACCTTGGTTTCCTACTAGTCAAAGAGGTTAGTAAGGTATCACCTCATATTGCTATAATGGTGGTAATATCGGTCACGTATGCTCAGGATGCTAGTCAAGTGTCTTGCAGTCAGTGCTAAAGCATTCTAGGCTTTGGTCTTATATTGGGGGCCTTTATACCATCTTCCAGCAGCTATTAGCTACATTCATGTGGAGTAGATACAGGAATATGTTAGATCCCTCTACCTACCACCACTGTGCCCTGAAATGTGCCCTCTCTACTTCCTTAGAGGACATAACTACTGTCCCTGAAACTGCTGAAAGATATGTCACGTACCTTATGGCTACATCTGTACTCCACTTTGAAAAATGACATACAATTTGGGACACCATGGTGAGATATACCAGTATATGTACTATATTGCAAAGTTTGAACATTCACTATAAGTGTAAAACTTGGCAACCCTATCTTTGCATATACACCATGAATATGACATGCACTACAGTGCCTCCACTTCCAATAGGTTAGATGAGGAATTACATATCTCCTGCCAGAGCCATAGTGTTAATACTGTATGTGCAGTGCAGCCCACAAGTGCCTAGGCATGTGTATAATGCTGTGCTGACTTCACTGCAAAGTCTGGCCAATCAGTGCAATGCAGAAATTGAGCAATCAGAAACAGTAATCAGTTGACCCACATTTGCATAATCACTAAGTCTGGGCACCAAATGTGCACGATGTAAGTATGAAGGTAGTGAGTCTCATCAGCTATCAGAAGAATTCGTAAAGCTGCAAGGCATCAATTTGCAGCAGGTGAATCCACTAGCTGTTGCTTAGAGGCACGCTACCCCATTTTCTATAAAGTTACTGCTACCTTTTCAGCTTCACTTTTTCAAGTGTAGCTACTGATGTAAGTAGCTTTGACATTGCTTTTAAAATCTATTGAATCGGTGGAGTGAGAGTGATAGTATAAAAGTAAAGCAATTATGCTGAAGGATTGTTAAACCTAATAGGAAACACATCTCAGCAAGTTCTCAGGGCAAATGTGAAGACACTCAGGCTGGCCTTAAAGTAGAATTTTGTATCAAAGTATTTGCCTGTTGTATAGATTCCATGTATATCATAAGTGCAAAATTTTATTTAAGAATGTGATAAAACAGTCGCATAACCTTGTTTATTGGACTGCAGTGACTGTGGGAGTGTGGGTGACATTTATTTAGTAATGTAATGGGTCTGATGTTAAGTAAGCAGTCTGAATAGACAAATATGACTTCTGTACACACTAGCAGGATGATATATGTACAAGAGGTACAAAGTGTGGTAAAGGGTTGTCTTGGGTAGTCATAACCACCATGTAACTAGTAGTGTTTTCCATACCTACAGAGCAATGCTAAAAAGGATAGCAAAGACAAGAATGCTGACTCTATTGAGACAGTTAGTCAAAAATCAAAATTTCCTGAGGCAGAGAAACAGGTGCTACTTCAGGCCCTCTATCTCCATGGCCACTGGCTCTTTGGGCTGGATGCTTCTGTCTGGGCATACTGAAACTGTACCTGGAAAAGTCTTGTGGTAGATATTAGTGCTGTCTTGGTCCAGGACAACATATGAAATGGTTCATCACATTGCCACCAAAATTACTCATGGAAAAAAGCTTCTTCTGGCAAGGAAATGTAGGCTGATGGGAGGTGGGCTGTCGGTGGAGCCCCTCTGATGGTGAGAGTCGAGTTTCTGGCCTCTTTCAGAGGCAGTAACCCTTCGAAAAGGTCTGACAGTATGGTGGTGGACATTGGTGCAGATCTTCCTCGGGTTCCATATATATGCATTAGAGATGGCACAAATAAATGGCTGCCTCATAAACCATTCACTACTTTTCTTTGCTCAATTACTCACTGATCAGTTTGATAACTCTGTCTGCTCTGGATTATAGAGGAACATTAGTTATTTTTCCTACATTTCCCTCTTCATGATGTACAGTATTTAAATGTTTGGTTTGAAAATGGTAGTATTGCTACATCTGGTATGCCTCTGTTGCTGGGTCATTTTTCACATAGTATTGTGCTTTGCTGTGTTCACAGGTGATTCTTTATATAGCACCACCACTGTGGAATTGCCACAGCCTGATGCTGGAGGACCTGCAACCTCTGATGGTGATGAAGGTGATAGTGATGATGTTGATGATGACAGCAGGGATGAACTGGGACAGTCAGGCAGTACAGTGTGTGTGTGTGTGTGTGTGTGTGTGTGTGTGTGTGTGTGTGTGTGTGTGTGTGTGTGTGTTGGACACAATGTACATTTCCACTGGATCTCCTATACAGACCAGGGACACAGCCTGTGTGCCTGGAGACATCCAGGAGACACACGTCACATAGAGGACAGATTCCTGGAGAAATTGGTAGTCAGGGCGGTGTGACATCCTCTACAGGGTATTTTCTAGAATCTGCAAGAAGCATTTGGGTGTGTGGTTACACACAGCAGGTTGCTACAAGTGATCATTGGGCACTTGGTTATCACCCTCCTTCTGATGTTGCTGTGATAATGGCTGTGAAACAAAAAGTGTGCAGGACCATCATGTAGACACAAGCTAGTACTACTACTGCCATTTTAAATTTAGTAAGGCTAAGGTAGGGTGTGTGAGATGTCCCCCAGGAGTGAATGTTCCATATTTACGATAGTTTTGATAAACTTAACCACATACTAGTTGTCTTTCTCACTTACCATGCATCAGGTGCTGTCCATGAAGCTGTTTTACTACTACTTCCATGAGTGCTGGCCTTTGTGGCCACGGATGGCCTAGATCACAGTTAAACATCTCTAGCAATTCCATGGTCAGGAGAGGATATCCCTGGTATTGTGGCTGTTGTGACAATGGCATGAGTGGTAATGGATATCATTCATGGTCATGCAGCTTGCTGACATCTAGGTAGGGCCATGGCATAACTTGTGCAACTCCTGGTAGGGACACCTCTCATAGGTTCATGCACAGGATGCTCAACCATCTACCAAATTGCTGCCCTGGACATGCCACTTAAACTGAACCACAGTGCTGCAGCTACTGCTGAGGGTATGTCCCAGCAGACACATAGTCATACCACTGTAGCCCCAAGTACTTCACACTTGCAGACATCCAGTGACACTTGTTCTTCACAAAGCCTTTTAATTTTACTGCCCCACAACCAGTCACTCATAGCTCATAGGCAAGTACAGTCTTGCTTTTAACTGTCCTCATTAATAACTCATTTCTGTGTGAAAGGCATCCATTCATTTGTTCCCTCTGCCAACTGTGGAGATGATGATACCTGTGCATTTCCCTTTGTACATTGCTACTTGTATTACTCTGTCTGTACATGCACAATGTGCCTAGCCTATGTATGAGAAAGCACAGGCTGGTGCTGGGTTTGCATGCATCACTTCTACTGCAGTGTATCTGCTTTACTGTGGGCCA
Source organism: Protopterus annectens (assembly GCF_019279795.1). NCBI lineage: Eukaryota > Metazoa > Chordata > Ceratodontiformes > Protopteridae > Protopterus > Protopterus annectens. Next base: position 365,715,582 of record NC_056725.1, on the reverse strand, counting down.
GAGCTATGTACAACTCACTGTATTTTGGGTAGTGCTAGGGCATGCTGTGCCTGCTTCTGTCTAGCATGTTTATCTCCTGCTGCTGCCTCCTCCTCCTCCACCAGTTTCTCATTTAGGCCAGCCCCCACTGCCTGGGGACTGCTCCTCCTGCAACTCCCCTGCATGCTACTGTTTTCTCCCAAGGATGATATTGTGTAGCATTGCCCATACAGAAAATAGTTTTCCATGTAGCAAGATCCTACTGCAGGACACTATGAGATGAATCCACACAGAGAAGGCATACCTAAAGCAGCCCAAACACATGCTCATCAATGACCCTTCTCTGTGATAGGGTGTAATCCTGGCCCTGGTCTGCTTCATTCTGTGGATTTCTGATAGGTGTTATCAACCAGAGTCCCAAGAAATATCCAGCATTGCCAGTAAAATGTCCCTGAGGGAAGTCACTCCTTGCAAAGCTTTGGTACAGTCACATGTGTGTCATTGTAGATGATACCCTGTGCACTACAGACCATCTGGTAGTTAATGGACTGATACCCTTTTTGGTTCATGTACCTCCTTCCCAGTCCCCCAGATGGGGCTTTTATTTTAATGTGGGTGTAGTCCATTGGCCCCAGTACCTTGTGAAAATGGGCTATAACATAGAAGGTCTACATTATGTTGCCTGTCTCCTCTGTGATTCATGGGAACCATAGATGGTTGGGCACATATAGCAGTATGGCATTGAGAAACTGATGGACTGAAAGGTCCCTGTAGCTAGTAAATGTAAAGTCAGACATACCTTGGTATTCAGTGGGTATGCAGTCCAAGACTCCCACAGGCATGCAGATGAGATGAATATATACCCATAATGTCTTGCATGGTGACTGTCTCCATAGGGTACTAGTCCACAATGTCAGTGTCATGGGGTGCAAGAAATGTTATTCATGGTCAAACGACATGTGCCTCTGGCAGCAATAATGTGCGCCACTGTGGCTTGTAAGAGGAATAAGAGCTTCTTTAAAATACACATTAACTAATGCTGTTGCAATCTCTAACTTACTTCCAAGGTTTGTGGTTATGAACATGGAAATTTAATTGCACTCCTTAACACTGAACTTATGGCTCCATGGTGCCACTTTAGTTTTTGAATTACTGTGCCATCTTGATTTTCATAATTTGCATGCAAGACACCATTCATTTTACTAATGTTTCTCATTACCATGGCATTTGCATATATGGTGGCCATCTCTGCTGCTATGCATGCTCCGTTTGTGGTATGTGTGTCTCTTAATTGCACACACCCTGAGCATGTTAGCTCATTGCACTAAATCTTTACCACAATGTGGCAAAGTTTTCTGAATCTCAGTTTGATATTGGGCACCATGGCAAGGTTTTGAATTGGGAGGTATATCCATTTCTGATGCTGTGTATGGAACATCACTGGTGTTTAGAGCCATGAGCGCCCTCTCTGGTATGGTACTGGGGTAGTAAACACTCATACTGCATAACTTCACATTCTTCTGAGTGAGGCCACAAATTCAGCCTGTATGTAGGATGCATCTAGCAGGATAGAGATAGACAACATTAGTAGGTCATCAGACTATGACTTGGGTATCTGTGTTTTGTTATCATCAGCAGCATCAGAATCATCAACATCATCAGACCCATGCACAGGTGTCATTATCAGCTTTTAATTGTTCCCCAACCTTTACAGGTGTCACTGTAGTAATGACCTGTCCTGTGAATACAAAACAAAAAGCACACTGGAATGAGCATGAGTACCTGTGCCAAGCCAAACCCATTACTGTACAGCATTGCACGATAAGGCTGTCTACATTGAAAAAATGCACTGTACAAATCCAAACTTCTTCTATTCCCATCCTGATAGGGTTCAATACCCAATCTACCTAAAACAGGAAATAAACAACAGCTGCTGTGGCCTATGGTGTCTATGTTCAGTGCAGTGCAGATGTACAGACTTCATGTATAAGAGGTGTTAACCTGGTGTATTTTCCACTGAGGCATGTGAGGATAAGTCCACCCTAATGTTAGAGTCCATTACTCCAGGGAAAAATCCTAGAAATTGTATCCAGCTGTAGGAACACCAAAAATTCCTCTGGCTCTGTCATTTAGATGTTCCTAGGTGATTCCCCCCCCCCTTTGGATGACATCTCAGTTGCTATAGAACATGCTTTTGCTTAGGCACAGTATAGCACATTGACGGCATGCTTATAAAAATGTTGTAAAGTACAGTTGCTCCCCATGGGATTTATCTCATGGACTGCTGTCTGCTACATCTGGTCAGATAATGTCTGGTCTGTGCCCATTTCCCTAACAAACACTGCCCAAATGTCATAAGTGATTACAGAAAGACATAATCCTTCAACAGAGCTAATATTGTCTAGTTTCTGCCATCTAACACATCCTGTAGATATGCAGTCACCTGTGAACATGTGGCACAGACCTATATATGCTACACTATTGGGGTCAGTAACACAACAGCTACAGACAAAGAGGTCATCCACATAGATCATACTTTAATCAAAGGGGCAGCTGTGGGGTATACCATATAACTACTGCAATGAGAGATATGATAATACACAGAGCAAGTACACAATGACAAAAGGTATGTATTAGTAAGACAGGCTTCATGGTTACTGTGAGCTAGGGGTCATACTAATAATTATCTGATATATAGGCCTAATGTGGTACACTTGGGGACATGTTTGTAGGCTTATGTGTGTGTTGTACTCACCACTATAGGCCAACACATACATCAGGCAGGCCCTAACAATGCAGTAACAATGAAAGACATGTAGAATGATTGTCCTGATATTGTGTGCTGCTTTGTTGGCAGCACCTTTAACAAACATAAAACACATGCAAGAGTATACATTCTTAGAAAGGTAGACAAAAACTACTTACCATATCTTTTCAAAGTAGTGTTTACTGTCTCAGACTGCCTATAGATACAAATAATGCTGCACAAATATACAACATAGCTTTCCAAGTTTGAATAACAACCTAGAAAATGATGGTGTACCTCCAGGACTACCCAAGTTTATTCCAATTTGTGCAGCATCCATACAGATTATGTCAGGAGGTATGAATGTCTATGAATTACTGTATTTTGCTGTTGTGGACCTGGAATATAAGGTACAATCTGCTAGCTATGCTCACCTCAGGCAGCTCATTGTCGAAACCTGAATGCATACACATGCTGTGCTACTGTGTGGGTAGCTCACTCCAGAAATCACTTTGTAGACATGATTCTTAGGTTACCATCTTGGTCCTCATGAAAGTGACACCATTTTCAGAGGAGGTTCCTAAAAAAATGTCAGCCTTTGTTAGTCCCTGCCAGATAGTGCCTGCATGGTAATCAAAGGAGAACAAATAATGCTTTATTTCCTTCTTGGCCATTTTAGGGAGCTCCAGCTGGGTCCCTATCATGATGCACTTATAAAAGCTGATTCCTGTATGACCTGGCCAAAGAGTTGCCCATAGCCATGCTGGGGAATAGCATAAACATAATTTCGATTGACCTGCAGAAAAGGAACCCTGATAAGCTCCATGTGTGTGTGAAGAAGAGGTTATGTAGGAATGATCTGAATTGCAGCATAGTAAATTCTTTCTTTTTCTCTTTTTACATGTTTCTGTTTTCTCTTGTGTCTTGTTGTAGGCTTGGGCCTGCTGTTTCTACTAGCTAGTAATTGTATAGCTCCTCCATCTGCTACTGTCTGGATCTTCCATGTCAGGTGTAGGTGATGATGAAGAAGGTACTGTCTGTAATATGCCTACTACAGTTTATGTGGGTTTCTGCAGGGCTCTGTTCTGGAGAGAACTCATGCTATGCCATATCACGATAGCTACAGAATACCTGGTATATCCCCATGTATACCGTACCATATTCTGTTTCTGTATCTTAATGTAAGTTTAAGGGACACACATTTGTCTGCTATCATGCTAATGGAAAATACTGATGAGATTGTATGTAGCATCTCTCCTTACAGTTATAATGGTTCTCTGACGTGCCCTTTCTCTTTCAGCATGAGTAAAGTGTGGTACAAATCAATTTGCCTTCCACAGGAGGCAGCTACAATTAGTTACCCTCACAAGTGCTATGTTGGTGAAATTATTCAGTGCAGTGTCAGAAGAAAGCCACAATAGACTAACTTCTCATTTTGTCTTACCACTGTAGGGCTGGATGTTACAGTTATTCAGAGGCATTTCCACTCCATCTTTCCATTGCTGAGGTTGTGGCTGAGGTGCCTAAGGGTGATGATGGAAGGATTGCCTCACTGACTGGGGGTGGGAGTTGGGGTTCTAGCACAGGCAGATACTCCATCTGTATTGCCTGAAGTGGCCCTGCCACAGCTGTAGCAGGTAGTGTAAACTGTGCAGGAGATAGAAGGAGCATATACATGTCCCAGGTCAAGAGCGTCATGGAGTGGATTGCAGAGTCACATGATCTGCCAGGCCCTACCATTAGGCCACCCTATTAAGGAAGTGCCCCATACCACTGACCATCCTGATCCATCACATGGGGATAGATACTTGTAATTGAAAATACTTATGGGATTCTATCTGCTATTGTAGGATGTGTTCTTGCAGTTATCATGATTTTCTGAAGTGTCCCTTCTATTTCAGCATGAACAGAGGGTGATGCAAATCATTTTTCCTTTCAGAGAAGACAGAAGAGGCTTGCAGGCATTAATTACTCTCACAAGTACTGATATGTCTGTTAAATAATTTAGTGCAGTGTCAGAATAAAACCACATATTAGGCTAGGATGATGACATGTCAGCTGCTTGTATACCACCTTTTCCCCAACCTAGTATGTGTCCTTCCTCTTGTGTTACACCCCTTCTCATCACCATTTCTTTACTTTCTGTTTTCCTCTGTAAATCCCTATTTTTATTATTTGTACTTCTACACTATATGTGCTGCTTTGTGTTTGTCTGAGTGTCTGCCTTACAGACTATTTACTCTATTCCCCTTCCTACCTTGCTTTCCCGTACAACTTTCTTCTTTTCCCTTCTTTCTCAAAAAAAAAAAAAAAAACGAAACTCTATCCCCCACAAAAAGGTGCCCTTATTCTCCCACCCAGTACACTCATTTTGTTGACCATTTAAGAAACTATTAATATGTTCTTCCCCTTTCTTCTACATTCCTGTATTCCCCATTCCTTCCTTTTTTATTAATCTAGCAGGCGTCATAGCAGTGCAGCTATAAATAATATATGGCCACTTGACGTCTGTGGTTCTTGTTGCCTTCCCACTAAAGGACGCAGTAACATGGGTAGCATAGCTGCTAAAATCACTGATTTACATTGGGATAATGTATCAGTTATGTTTCCTGTTTTAATGAAATCATATTATGTAGAATGTGTCTGCTCTGCGGAACATGTTTTGTGCTTCACTGGATTCATTTCATTGCATTGATTTGTCTACTTAATATCTTCACTGCATAGAAAGGCCCACTTGCATGGTTGTTGCATGGCTTATTTATACACTGTGGCTAGCTGTCCAAAGAGATACTTGATTTCATTTGAATACTCAGTACATGCCTTTGTGACCATCCAGTGTCATTTAGCTGCACACATTTTGCACTGAAGGGCAGTGTATCTATATGAACCACAGCTCCAATTTATAGGCTTGTATGAGCTGCCCAGGAATAAAATAACTGACAATGAGTGCCACTGGGCTAAAGTCATGGAGTTTAAATCATTTTTGGAGGAAGAAGAAGAATGAGAAGAAAAAGAAGTGCTTTTATAGCTGGGAAATAAATACTTTTTTGTCCTTGTACTGAACATGGAGCGTAAATGATTTGTCTTGACTATGATCTGAATTAAAATATGCTGGTTGGTGAATGTGAACATTTCCCTCAAAGTGTACCATTTCATTATAGAATGTATGATTGTGTTCTGTGAGCAGATGTTACAGTGCTGCTTATATACAAATATAAGTTATTAGGAGGTGATATGGTTGTGTTAACAAGTAAGGAAAAATTGTAGATTGATATTTTTGACATAAGGATTTAGTGCCATAATTATTTCATCGTGTTTTTTCAGCTGGATGTCTTTGAACATTAAAGCACCCCTTAACAAATCTCATTGTCCTGTGAGGCTTGTTATATTTTACCCATTTTCTAATATATTTTATTGAACATTAGCTTTCCTACCTTCTATTTTGCAGATTTATTTGCTTCATTGACTGATGTAAACCCATTATTTAACAACTACATGCATTTCAGCCCTTACACTTGATCCTTTTTGTTATTGTTAAACCCATGAGTGTTTTGCTTTTACAGACTATCAGCTCCTTAGGCTACCATGGGCATGGTATATTACTGGCACCTGCTGTTAACCCCTGTCTATTTTGCCTTCTAACAATTCCAGTTTTCATATTTCTTTATTTTATGAGGCTATGCAGCCTGAAGAGGCATAGGCTGGATGGTAAACTATATAAACCCTGCTGGAGTCACCTAATGTGGGGGAAGTGGGAGACATTGATCCATGTCAGGATCACTCACAGAGCCATCATAGAATGAAATAAGTTCACCATGTTTATATGAGTACACAAAAGTCTACAGTCCATTGGAAATGGATAGAGGAGCTCTGTAGCTGTGGGTCTATATCAGAAGACCGAATGGAAATAACAGTGAATGGCAAAACATCAAAAAGACCTGTCTTTGAACTGGCTGTTGTGGGGGGCTGCACCCCCTACCCCCCACTAAATATATATTCCAACTCTGAGATTGCACTACAGTGAGGAAAGGGCAAATATTCCAATCTTCACTGTACCGCAATCTCGTTTTGAAGAATTGTGCTAATAATATGTCTCCTAGGTTGGATTTGTCTAAGACAGCCTTTCAGGTGTCAAGAGAAGTATCCCTCTTACAACGAAGACAAGCCTCTTGTTTAGTAGATCCATCTAACAGAAGTCATTTTGGAACAGTTATTGTTGAGTTTCATGGACTTTTTACATACCCAGTTTGTTCTGTTTTGCTTTACCTGTTGTATATTACACTTGTCAGTGACAGATATGGGCTAGTTATTCTTTATTTAGTAGGGAATATTTAGCTGATGACTTAGTGTTTTCCTGTAAGCTGACTGCTACAACCCTTTATTCTACAGTCCTCTGTGCAGCATTGTACCTTGTCTGCATATTTAATTTTTACTATTATTTAGGTTCTCTGAGTATAACATTGTATTTACTTAAAACTTGTGTCTGATGAGTAACTACTGCATGTTATTCAATAGCTGCTGGTAACTATCACTGGAAGATTAAGACCACTAAGCTGGAAGAAACTTGTTGCAAAAGAGAGTAAAATCCCATGAGTGGAGGAGCTCCCTGGTCACCCTCAGTAAGAAGCTGAGATCCCTTATAAGATCATCCAAAGCTAGCTACGAAAACAAAATCGCCTCTAAATCCAAGGACAACCACAAAGCATTCTATAGCTATGTCAAGAATCTAGATGGCAACACCCAGATCTGCTCTGAGTTACAGCACAAAGGGATGTAAATTACAGAACCAACTGATATTGCCAACATCCTGGCAGATAGGTTCAGTGCTAACTTTACCCCCCCTCTCACCCCCTAAAGGGCCCATATCTATACAGGAAGAATGCAGAGTCCCTGTAATCACAACTACACAGGTAAAAGCTGCATTCTCTAAAGCCAAAAACACAGCATCCATGGGACCAGACAACATCTCAGGCTGCGTTTTACATGAACTTCAGAACGAACTGGCTCTCCACTTAAGCACCATGTTCAATAATAGCCTCACATCAGGCTTTGTGCCCACTGAATGGTGCACAGCAACAGTTATCCCACTCCACAAAGAGGGAGCCACCACTGATCCCGGGAACTATCAAACTATTAGCCTGACGAGCCTGGTCTGCAAGGCCATGGAACGTATCATCATGGAACTCATAAATAAAGACATTGGTAACCTCCAAACTCTGGATCCCACCCAGTTTGGGTTTGTGAAAGGCAGATCATGCCTCCTGAACCTGATCGACTTCTTTGAGGCAGTCCCCAAAGCCGTGGATGAGGGTAACGTGGTTCACACAGTCTATCTTGACCTCGCCAAGGCTTTCAACACCATCCCCCATTCTGGAATTATAGCTAAACACACTAAACTAGATATAAATCTCTACGTCACAAGATGGGTTGCCAACTGGCTCACTGACAGAACCCACACTGTAAAAGTTGCAGACTCCAAATCTGACCTCAAAGCAGTGACAAGTGGAGTACCACAGGGTTCCATCCTGGGACCTGTCCTGTTTGGTATCTACTTCTCTGAAGTACAGGCTAACACAGAAGGCCTCTGGTTAATGAAGTTTGCAGATGACTGCAAACTAGGAGCCATAGTCAAGTCCCCAAATGATGTGGACATCCTACAGAAGGTCCTAACTGAGACAGATGCCTGGTTTCAGAGCCATGGCCTAAAGCTCAATGCCAAAAAGGGCAGTGTCATCCCCTTTGCTAAAAACTCTGTACCCATGAACTACCACATAGGCAGCAATCTACTTAACACCAAATGCATGATAAGAGACCTTGGGACCCAGGTGGATAGTAATCTCTCCTTTGATAGTCATATCGCCACAGTAGTCAGGAAGTCCTTCTACATGGCACACCTCATCATAAAAGGGTTCTCATCCAGGAAAAAAGAGGTCATTGTTCCCCTCTACTCGTCACTCATTAGATCCATTATAGAGTACAATGCCCCTTTTGGAATGTACCTCACAAGACATCTGCAGCAGCTAGAAAGGCCACAGAAGTACCTCACAAAGAAGATTACTGGCCTCAAACAAATGCCCTACACTGACCGCCTCAAAAAACTCCAGCTTTACTCTGTAGCATATCGCCTACTCTGAGGTGATCTCTGCCTAACATATAAAGCTATGTAGCACAACTGTCCATTTTAATAATGAACCAACAAGAATCTGGTCACATTTCCAAAAACAATTTCCAGTGTACCTAGAATAAATCTGCTTAATACAGATATTGTCCATTCTTGCACAGTGTGTGAAACGGCAAATGATTGGGACTCTTGCTGAAAAACAATCTCAAATTTAAGTACATCTGATAAAAAATTACAGTACCTACTTATCAGAAATTAATGGATTTATGAAACATGCTGATAAAAAATGTTAACTTCAAAAATAAGAAATAGCACTCTCCAAAACATAATATGATTATTTTATTAATAAAATAAAAAAATGTTTGAAGATTACACACCTGATTTATGAAGTGGAGTAAGTAAGAATGGAGTGTCCTTTTTATTGATAAATTAATTAAATCCTACTTTGGTTATTATGCTCTTTTTAGGTATTCATAGCTAGCTGTCTGATAGACAATGCAAACTTTGATGCACATACTGATATATCACTGCTTTGCCAGATTTGCTTTTATTTAAGTTAGAGGCATAATCAGAGTGAGGTCTACTTTAGATGAACAAAATGCCACTTACCCAAAAAACATTTTAAGTAATCCGAAACAAACACGTAAGCAGAAGAAAACCAAACCCACCCATGTGGGGGACTTCACCGTCCCACCCCCCCAACTAAATATACCAACTGTGAGATCACACTACTCTGGGGGTAAAAGGCAAAGTTCAATAGGATGGCTGAGTGGTTGCTTACCTGGAGCGAATAATCAGTGTTCTGGGACGTCGGTGTTGTGGTGCTGTTGGTCTTCTCATCTCGGTGAAATGGGTTTCAGGTAAGTGGCATTTTGTTTATCTAATGTAGACCCCCCCCAGAGTGGGACAAAGGGAGCAGCAGCCCTGAGTGCAAGGTGCTACTGCTCACAAATGGCAAATGCTCATTGTTAGTAGTGAAGAGCTGACATTCAGAAATGAATGTTGATATTGCAGTTATGGTCAAAACTAAATCACTTAAGTGTTTCATGTATGGTGTTGCAGTTTGCCACAGTTTAAAAAGGAAAAAGAGCTTTTTAGGGCCCCCAAGTATGACTGCAGCTTTTTGTGGTCCTCAGTATCACAGGTCCTTTTTTTTGTTTGTTTCTCAACTTGAAGGTGAAGGGTGGATATGTCTCTGATTGCAGTCAATATGAACTCTATGGTAGACATCACAAATCCACTTTATTTGTACAGTCCACATATCTATAGCCACTTAATGCATCTGAAGAAATGAGTGTAATTAGTAATAATCTTTAAAGTAGGTTCTCAAATGATGCAACCAGCCTCCCTTTGTGGATGTGTTTTAGGGGAGGCTGTGTACTTAATACAGTTACCAAGCCAGGCTACAGTTAAACAAGCTCTCTGACCAGGAAATCATAAACAGGTACAGATTAGACAGAGAGCTGGTGCAGACCATGTGCAGGATGTGTGCATCCCACATGTCTTCAAGCAGTCTGTGGGGTAACCCAGTTCCAGTAGAAACAAAAGTGTGTCTGAGTCTGGGCATACTGGCCTCTAGGACATTCCAGAAGCATATGGTTGATGCTGTAGGATTGTTGCAGACAACATAGTCACATTCCTGGACAGTTCCTGGTAGCAATTGCATGCAAGAGCCATGGCGACTAATAAAGTACATAAGGTGCCGTACACATTGGCACATTACTGTGATTCATAGAGACAAATGTAAAGAAGTCTCATTTGCATATAAAACATGTAAAGGATCGTGAACTTATGTGAGTAAGTTTAACATGTGAGATTCCTCGAGTTAGGCAGAAAATTAGTTATGGAAACCATGAACTTTTTAAAAGTATTAAAAAATAATGGGAATATGTTGTTAATTTGAAATAGTTGAGAATGATGTATAATATTAAATTCCCTTCTTCATATTATGGGCATAATTCAGTGTTTATTGTGAATACTATAAGCTGTCATTTGTAAGTGGAAACTTATTAAAGAATTAGTGGCAATGATTATTGATCAGTGAGAAATCAATTACTTTGGTGTCTTTTAGTGATTGTGCATACTGAGAAGAAATGCAGTGATTTAATTCGGAAATACTGATGTGGCAAGGATGTTGTGTTGGCTCAACATGTGCCTTTACTGGGAGATTCCTGTGTCACTGATGAATTATAATTGACTGTATTATAATTAAAGGAAAGTGGCAGAGGCTTAGGAAAGGACAGATTTGTTTATAAATTTGAATGTGAGTCACAAGTAGATGAAAAGAACACTTCATCAGCACATGCAGATTGCATAATTTCTGATTTAACTCTCATTCTGTGTTCATTTGCTTAGGCTTATTCACGGTCATTGCATATTAATGTAAATAACCTCTATGAATTGCAGCCTAGCTGTGCTCATTCGCAGACAGCATGGATATTCATAACATATTCACACGCTGACTATGAATTCTTGCTGGCATGTTGAAAATGTGAGCTCAAACTGTGATGTTTGGAAGAGTTATGAGAAGTTATTGAAATGATCTTTTAAAACGAAAAAAAAAAAAAATCCTTCCTGGTAGAGAAGGTCCATACAAAAAAAAATCACTAAGAAAAAGCATTTTGGAACACCTATATGATGTTCTCTTTAGAGATGAAGAAAGCTAAATATTGAAAGTCTTGCAGACTTTAAGACATAGACTTAGAGGAACAAAATCCAATAAAACAATGAAAACTTTCTAATTATTCCATGGATAATAACAAAATGTTTTGAAAACATATGAGACTGCATAGAAAACCTAATGCTTGTGACCTTGTTTAAATGTAGGTACTATAGCTGTCCCAGATCCAAGTACAAAAGTAAATATGTTTTATAACATGTCCTTTTCATGGTCTTCAAAAGCTTAATATTTGCCAGTAATGTATCAATGAAGGATTGGACAGAATGCTCTAATATTTGTACAGAAGATGTGAAAACTGCTATTAAGGGTACAAGATCCAATACTGCTGCTGTACCTGATAGTCATTTCCTGACTAACAACATTGCTGCTCTTGTCCATGGTTTGACTTATTCATTTCAGTCAGTGTTACAATCTGGTTATGTCCATGAAATTTGAAGATATTCTATAATTGTTCCAGTTCATAAGAAGGTACTGTTTATCACATTGACAGTACCTCCCTTACAGCTGTCCCAGTTCATAAGAAGGTACTGTTTATCACATTGACAGTACCTCCCTTACAGCTGTCCCAGTTCATAAGAAGGTACTGTTTATCACATTGACAGTACCTCCCTTACAGCTGTCCCAGTTCATAAGAAGGTACTGTTTATCACAATGACAGTACCTCCTTTACAGCTGTCCCAGTTCATAAGAAGGTACTGTTTATCACATTGACAGTACCTCCCTTACAGCTGTCCCAGTTCATAAGAAGGTACTGTTTATCACAATGACAGTACCTCCTTTACAGCTGTCCCAGTTCATAAGAAGGTACTGTTTATCACATTGACAGTACCTCCCTTACAGCTGTCCCAGTTCATAAGAAGGTACTGTTTATCACATTGACAGTACCTCCCTTACAGCTGTCCCAGTTCATAAGAAGGTACTGTTTATCACATTGACAGTACCTCCCTTACAGCTGTCCCAGTTCATAAGAAGGTACTGTTTATCACATTGACAGCACCTCCCTTACAGCTGTCCCAGTTCATAAGAAGGTACTGTTTATCACATTGACAGCACCTCCCTTACAGCTGTCCCAGTTCATAAGAAGGTACTGTTTATCACATTGACAGTACCTCCCTTACAGCTGTCCCAGTTCATAAGAAGGTACTGTTTATCACATTGACAGTACCTCCCTTACAGCTGTCCCAGTTCATAAGAAGGTACTGTTTATCACATTGACAGTACCTCCCTTACAGCTGTCCCAGTTCATAAGAAGGTACTGTTTATCACATTGACAGTACCTCCCTTACAGCTGTCCCAGTTCATAAGAAGGTACTGTTTATCACATTGACAGTACCTCCCTTACAGCTGTCCCAGTTCATAAGAAGGTACTGTTTATCACATTGACAGTACCTCCCTTACAGCTGTCCCAGTTCATAAGAAGGTACTGTTTATCACATTGACAGTACCTCCTTTACAGCTGTCCCAGTTCATAAGAAGGTACTGTTTATCACATTGACAGTACCTCCCTTACAGCTGTCCCAGTTCATAAGAAGGTACTGTTTATCACATTGACAGTACCTCCCTTACAGCTGTCCCAGTTCATAAGAAGGTACTGTTTATCACATTGACAGTACCTCCTTTACAGCTGTCCCAGTTCATAAGAAGGTACTGTTTATCACATTGACAGTACCTCCCTTACAGCTGTCCCAGTTCATAAGTGAGCTCTGGTCAGTTTGGTAGACAATTACAGACCTATAAGTTTTAGGGGTCTATATTATATTTTTGAAAGTTTCAAACATCGAACACCATATGGTCAACACCATATGAGCGATGTTTGAAATTTTGAAAATATAATAAAACCATAAAAATAAAAAAAACTATACTTACCTAAATGCTGTAGGCAGAGGGGCAAGACCTCCTACACCCTCACATCCCCGCTACTTAAATATTCCTACTCCAGGATCGCACTGCATTGAAGTAACTGCACTGACTTGCCCCCCTGCTTAAACCCATTAGGGTACTTTTTTCTTTTTGCCTTTTTATAAGGTCGATGTTTGAAGACGTTGACCATATGGTGTCGACCATATGTTGTTCGATGTTTTCAAATGTCGATCTTATAATATAGACCCCTTTCCTTTTGGATGTGTAGAAGGATAAGGTGAGAGTGTGGAATATGGCAGTTAAGATGAGAAAAGACATTTACTCTTCTTCCATCACATTGCACAGCACCTGCATATCAAGACAAAAAGTTGACATTCACTCATTGACTAAAAACATGCTACCATAGATGTGGGGTTCAGTGCCTGTTAGCCAAGAGTGAGATGGACAACAGGTCGGAGTGCTTTGCACCCAATGGTATTCAGTTCTCTCCTTGAGAAGTACAGGTACTGAACATGAAATTCTGCAACCATATCGTGTTTTTTTAAGAACTCTTTAAATTGAAAAAAAGAGAAAAAAGAAAAAAAATATGCAAGAAAAGTATTGTGATATTATCAACTTTTGACTTCTTTACACGTATCAGTAAGAAGAAAATGTGGAATTATGAAACTAGTAAGAAGTGAAATAGAAGCACAAGGTACTACTTAATTTTTAAACTGAACTAGTACAGATTAAATATAAAGTGTAGAAACTAATTCTTTGTATGACTGAATTTGCCAGATGCACTGGTCTTGACCTCAAAGGCTGAAGGCAGAATTAACGTATTCTTTACTGAAAGGGAAAACTGTGAATGTTGATATAATGATCACCCATCAGGCGAACTTAGCAAGTACAGTTATAGAAGAATTTTATGCACAACTCACAATAAACAAAGACATAAGCCAGATTGCTATAAATACAATGTCAGACATCCCTGATATAAGTACAGATATGTTAACTGCTGCCACAAATAAAATTAACCATTTAAGTTAGTATTGGAATAGACAACATAGCTGGTGGTTTCTTGTGCAGAGTCAAGGAAAACTTAACTAAGCTCCCTATTAGTCATGTTAAATATGTTGCACGTTACGTCAACAGGCTGTAGTAACAACTCACAAAGTGTGGAGTCACATCAGATTCAAACAATGTTATATCCATCAGCCTGACAAAAATACTAGGAGAAAGCCATGGAGCTTATCTTGAACGACAGAGGAGATCAAAGTTTTTTAGATATTAAACAATATGTTTTTTAGGGGTCTTGTCTTTTGAATCTTGTAGCATTCTTTAAGGAGGTAACCTCAGTACTTGATGAAGGAATGCCACTGCATCCTGGTTATCTTAACTTTGCTAAGGCCTATGGAACTGTTCTACAGTATTCCACTTAAGAAAGTAACTGACAAATTAAAAGCAGTAGATGCCAGATCCATACACACCAGTCTGTAAAGCAGTGGTTGAGAAGTATGACACAGGTCAGGTTGGGGTTACCCATTGTCTATTCTGATGGGGTACTTGCCAATGTAGTCCTGTAAGGCTGTGTGCTAGGGCTATTTCCTTATGGACTGTTCCTGGGTATAAATGTAAGAATGTGGTCTAGGTAATAAAATATGCTGACTCAAGCTAGGTAACATGATCATTTCAATAAATTATACAGAAGTCCTCCAACATGACCTGTAAAATACATACACGGTGCACTATTAATAACCTCTGCTTGTGTCAATAAATGTAGCATCATTAAATTTGGAAAAACAAACATTTATGATTGCAAAATAAATGGTGAAATCTCTCACACACACACACACACACACACACACACACACACACACACACACACACACACACACACACACACACACAAAAGATCTATGAACAGGAACAGCAAATTCATCTTTGACCATTGTGTATTTATTGAAGATGAGAAAGAACACACTGTAGCCCATCTAATTCTAAAGGGCATGTTTAGCCTCTTTGTGGAGAACATCATACTTCACTTTTTTATATATACATTTGCTAGCCAGATAAGCCCACTGAACGGTGGTGTTCCTTTTCAGGGGCAACTCAGGAGGACTGTTTGGTTAAGTAACTTGTTTAGAGTCTCAGAATCAGCAAATCTAGGTCGAATGAATCAAGTCCTGTACCACAGGCTACAGGAAGCAGTGCATTAACAGCTCCGAAGCTTAGTCCTCTACACTAAATGCCAGACAGCATCTGAAACATTACTGCATTTTGCAGTATTTGGTCAAGCAAAATGAATTAACTTGAAATAGTATACACATTCTTTATTAAACAAATCAGAAGGGTGGAAATCCTGAGATAGTCACAAAGGTGTCATTATATTCTGTTTCCAATACATTTTCTAGAGGTGATATCTGCCTGGTGTATGATGGAATATCTGACCTGGTTCTATATCAAAGTCTTTGCCTGGAATGTATGATTAGAGGATCTAACACCACATTTATGGAACCTAATACTAAAAATAAATATCAGTAAAAGAGGGGATACAGAACACAGTGGTCTGGATTCCGTAAAGTTTGCAGATTTCAGTGCATTACACCGATATCAGCGCTGAGCTTGCGGATGGTGTTTTAATTTGTAAATATACCACAATAAACTCAGAATATCTCATTGCATATGGGACTATAGCAGTAGTAATGGAGCACTAAACAAACCCACAAGTAATCTATGAGTAATGAGAAATGGTTGACAAAGCACTTTGTACATTAACAAAGAAGGGTATCACAGCTCAAGCATCCTGATAGTTATACAGATATATGTATAACAGAATCTGTCCAGCAAGGTTAAGGACAACTACGGAATATAACTGACTCCATTATGATACAAAAAAGCCAACTATCCCAATGAAAGCTGCATGGCAGTCCTAATACATATTTCAGAAATTTGACAAGAAGTGTTACAAACAACTACGGATATTAACGTAACACATTCACTAACAAAATATACGTTTCAAAACTCCATGGCATTTGTAATATATATTGTCAGCAATCTGTGCAGTAAGCTCAGAGACAACTACAGATATCTACTTAAGTCATGTACTAATAAAATATACTTGCTTGCACTTATCAATTCCTTCGGAATCTGTAAAATTTCTAAAAAAAAAAAATAATACAGGTGAAGGGCAATTGTGGCCACATCATCACAGTTAGCATTTGCTAACAATGGGTTTGGGACTTGTGTGGGGAACACAAGTAATGCACACCCAAGGAAAGTAGGAGATAGAAAAGAAGATGAGGAGTATGGGTGAAGAAAAGGGAAACACAAGAGGGATGATGGAACATGAAAATCTGAGGGAAAGTCAGACAGGCAAGTGCAATTTTTTTATGGTGGGAATAGGCCCCATTTTTTTTTTTAAGAATAGGTGGAAAGGTAAAGATAGGGAAAGAAGAGGAGAAGGACATCATAGCTGTTATAACCATAGAACAAATATCACAACACAAGATGGACAAAGATAGGTAAAAACAGTATGGTCACGTAAGTTACCCGTATGGCATAGTGCACAACACGGGCAATGGAAAGTTGTCAAACATGGTGGGTTTGCATACCAGCTCCCCACCTAAGCACCATGTTCAATCATAGTCTCACATCAAGCTTTGTGGCCACTGAATGGTGCACAGAAACAGTTATCCCACTCGACAAAGTGGGAACCACCACTGATCCCAGGAACTATCGCCCTATTAGCCTGATGAGCCTGGTCTGTAAGGCCATGGAACGTATCATCATGGAACTCATAAACAAAGACATTGGTCACCTGCAAACTCTGGACCCCACCCAGTTTGGGCTTGTGAAAGGAAGATCATGCCTCCTGAACCTGATCAACTTCTTTGAGGCAGTCACCAAAGCTGTAGATGAGGGTAAGGTGGTTCACACAGCCTGTCTTGACCTTGCCAAGGCTTTCAACACCATCCCCCATTATGGAATTATAGCTAAACTCACTAAACTAGGTATAAATCCCTACATCACAAGATGGGTTGCCAATTGGCTCACTGAGAGAACCCACACTGTAAAAGTTGCAGACTCCAAATCTGACTTCAAACCAGTGACAAGTGGAGTACCACGGGTTTCAGTCCTGGGAACTCTCCTGTTTGGTATCTACTTCTCTGAACTATATGCTAACACAGAAAGCCTTAGTTCGCAGATGACTGCAAACTAGGAGCCATAGTTGAGTCCCCAAATGATGTGGACATCCTACAGAAGGGCCTCACTGAGACAGATGCCTGGTGTCAGAGCCATGGCCTCAAGCTCAATGTCAAAAAGTGCATTGTCATCCCCTTTGGTAAAAAACTCTGTACCCATGAACTACCACATAGGCGGTAGTCTACTTAATGCCGAATGTGTGATAAGAGACCTGGGGACCCAGGTGGACAGTAGTCTCTCCTTTGATAATCACATCGCCACAGTAATCAGAAAATCCTTCTACATGGCACACCTCATCACAAAAGGGTTCTCATCTAGGAAAAAAGAGGTCATCGTTCCCCTCTACTTGACACTCATTAGACCCATTATAGAGTACAATTCCCCTTTTGGAATGTACCTCACAAGACATCTGCAGCAGTTGGAAAGGCCACAGAAGTACCTCACAAAGAGGATTACTGGCCTCAAACAGATGCCCTACACTGACCATCTCAAAAAACTCCAGCTTTACTCCATAGCATATCGCCTACTCCGAGGTGATCTCTGCCTAACATATAAAGCTATGTCAAACCCAGAGCTGTTGGACATGCTACACCTAAAGAAATCCCAATCCCTCCAAACTACATGCTCTAGGGACCTAAACCTTGTCACCACAATAAACAGGACATGCTGGAGGGATAGATTCCTGTCCCAGAGACTTTCCATACTCTGGAACAAGTTACCCATCTATGTCAAGCAAAGTTCCTCATTAGCACTCTTCAAGAAAAATCTTGATAAGTGGATGGGAAATAGGAAATACACCCCAGGATCACTTCTGTGGCTCTGCTCGACAGGGGCACAGGAAAATAACTTTCTTGGGTGGCATAAGCCAGGGAACTTTGTTGGCTAGGCTTACTTAGGCCCTTGGGCCGATAGCCTAGTACGTACCTATGAACTTATGAACCTATGAATAAACAAATGCAGGTGTCTGTCAAGCATCTTGCTCATTACTGAGTAGAGGATACGTCTGTGAGCATCATTACAGCAAATCAGCGGTAAGTCAGTGAATACTCATGTGTCAAAGGTACACTTGCATGTCAGTATGGATCCGACTATATGCAGACACATGTAAAATCAGTTAATGTGTACAACTATTTGCTGAATGTGAGAACTTATGTGAATAAGTTATGTATATGGAAATTTAAGATACGGTAAACATGACATAATGTGCTGCTAAAGAATAAATTATCTGCACCACTGTGTATTGAATAATGCTACATTGCTGTTTGATGCAGTCAGTAAAGGAGGACTGCACATAGATATGATATACCTGTATGTGTCCCTGTATGACATCAGTATTGCCAATCTATGTCACACAACAACACATCATGACAACTGTCATACAAAACACATGGGGAATGACATGTCCCTCTGTTGCACAAACATGGTAAGGTAATACACAATTCCAGTCCATACCATCATGTTAGTGCTGGACTGAGGACAACATATGTTGTCTGTCATTTGTGTCAATAAAACAGGTGTACAGGTTATGTCTTGCAGCACTAGATGCAGGTTAACTGCCACAATGCATGGAAAGCTGAATGTGGGAGGAAAGCGTAATGTGTTAATGTGTGTCATGCACACATTGAAACAGGAGTAAATGTCACATGACAATAGCACATAAGCATGACAGCTACATGGTGTGCATGCACAAGAGTGCATATACAGTCCAACCAATTACTTGGCCATCAGAATGTTGGCAGCATAACACAAGTGGAGCACATAGACGATACTTACTGACCGGAGGGACTAGGCTGATGGGGATGAGTCTCATGAACGATCTCATGAGCTATAGCCACGAATGAAGCTCTGAAAGCCCATGCCATATCCTGGAAAAATGTCTCATTGTGTCCCTCATCAGTGTTTGGAACACATCAGTGACAGCCTCCTGGATCTCCTCCTGATAATTATTTCTCTTCCTGGCATGGCGTTGTCTCCTCTGGGTGCAGGCATGATGGCTCTGGTAGGGGCGGGTCCAGCTTCCTCATCAACATCATCGTCATCATCACTGTCATCATCTGTAGACTCTGGCAATGGCCTGACAAGCACTCATCATCTTCGTCTGATAGAAGAATGTCCACAGGTCCCATGCTCTGTCAATATTAATTGCAAAACACAACAAAAATGAAAAGCAAATGTCTATCACTCAGAACATTCCCATACAGATCATAGCAGAACTTAAAACACCTCCATAATGGGCAGAGGCACCTTCTAAATGCCTGACCCTCAATGTACTATTTGTAAACAGGATGTCATTAATCTTTTGTGAAAACTTGTATAGGCTTAGAGATACCAACCTAGGTCATTAGCATTGTAAAATGCAAGAATGTTCAAATCTAGAGATTGTACTGTCTGCATGTAATGATTCATATGAACAGCCATCAAGTGTCATTGTTAAAATGAGGAGAAAATGATATGACAATATTGTAGAAACTAGCCAAGCCAAATTTAAATATCTAAGCCAGGCAGCATGATAATTGGCTGAACACGCATCAGTATAATAAATACAACAGTAAAAAATATGTTATATGTTCAATCACCACAGCCTGTCACATATGAGAATGTAATGTATATTGTACTATCAGTATTGTATGTGTACAACTGTATGCATTATCTACCTAAAATTAGTAACAATCAGTAGTCTGCAAAATGCAAACATCCTGATGATGCTTGCTTATTGTGAACGGTTACAAAGAAATTTCTATCTGCACAAGTGCAAGTAAACCTAGACTATAAACTGTGTTTTAACAAAACACTCAAGGTGTTGTAGGCAAATACAATAACAATGTTAAATTGTAAGGTGTGCTGATTATGAACTGGTGTAATGAAATGTTTGTCTGCAAAAGTGTCAGTAAACCTAGACCAGTGATGGCGAACCTTTTGGACTCTGTGTGTCAAAAATTTGTAAAATGCCTATCTTGACTCTGTTGGCGTGTCACCCCTCCCACCGAACAAAAGAGAAACTATTCTTTACATATTCATTTATTTAAAAAAACAAAGTCCAATCGTGTACTACTATGTATTACAAAAGTAAAAGAAAAATCAGTGACTTACAGTAGGGAAAAGAAAGTGCACACGGATAATTGGGCTTAAAACAGTGCACCAAAAATTTACCCTACTTTCAATAGTAATTTTGAATTGAATTGAAAAAAATATGGAATACATTGCATTTGATTTGATTAACATCAATTAATGACTTTTTTGTTGCTGAGTTTTAATAGATAAGTGCAGGGTCACATATTTCTTGTATTTTTGTTCAGTTTCTTTGGTAAATCGGGTGTTGGTGAACACTGGTGTGTCACCCAAAACATTGTGGTGTGTCACCTTTGACATGTGTGTCATAGGTTTGCCATCACTGACCTGAACTATAAACTGTGTTTTAACAAAAAGCATCCAAGGTGTTGCAGACAGATGAAATACCAATGTTAAACTGTAGAGTATACCACAAAGTTTACAAACATTGACACAGAAGACACCTATTCAGCCTGAACACACACTAGCTCACTGGAAAATACAGCCACACATATAAGCATACCAAGACCATGTGTTATAAAGAGCAATCGACATAATAAGGCTTGCATACAAAACATCCTCCTCACAATATGTTTTGCATGTGTTACAGATATACCAATCCAACTGTTAGAAGGAGGAGTACAGTTCAAAAACTGTGCTGAAACAGTGGCTTAATGCTAAATGATAGCTCAATATTTTTGGATTTCAATCACAGTTATATGCACAGCAATAGTACCGTATTGAGGCATGATGGATATTCCTGTATTCTAAGCAATATACATGTTAACATGAAAAATACAAGCCTGTAAAAAGGATCAGCTTCATTTCATTTTATAAAACATAAAAAGTAGTGAAATACCTATCTTCCTCATGCCTATGCATTTGCTCAATTCCCATAGTGCAGTTCCTGGTCCGATCTTCATCGCCTGAAAATAGACACTTTGAAAGATGTATTGCTAAAATAACAGTGATATATATTATTCAGAACAGTTTCTAGATAACTTATTCCTGAAGAACATTAGATAATCAACATACGGATATTTTAGTGTTACATATAGGTTTTAACATTTTTTAGACAAAGATTGGATGACATGAGATTCAATCCTGCAACAACAATTTATATCCAAATTCTAATCTTAACAGCTACTTGCCTATCTAATTCATCTTGAGTGAAAGTGAATTTTATAAATGCAGTGGTTTTATGACATCACCTGGATGGGAAATGGTAAACTAATATGGATCCTGGCTTAGGATTTCAAAGTATGAACCTATGCTGGCCATGTAGGCAAAGAGTTTGAAAAAACTTCATTCATGTCAGCACTATGTTCAGAAACATTAACAGTAACAGAAATCATCCAGTCCTCAGACAGTGGGACAGTGTCATGTATCATAGAACTTCTGTTAACAGAACCATACAAGTTGCTGTACGTAATGGACACAGTAAGGTATGTGTGAGGACTATCATGAAATTCCTTGGCAAAGTGGATATCACTAAGCAAATACATACATCTTCCCTGTTCTGCATTTCAACTGTACGTTTGCCCATTTAACTCCCTCAAAAGATTAGGATGACAGTGTTCTTGAATTGAATGTAATATTCAATGATAAAACAGAACTTGATAGCACTTTTAGAAATTATACAATATTAACAAAAGCATTGGCCAGATATAACAGTTTGTAGCAAGCTTTAATATCCCTGCTGTAACAAGCTGATGTTAATGCTCACCTGTGGGTTAAGTAAACCAAGATAACAATTCAGATATGTTTTCCCTATGTGGATTAGAACTCTCACCATGCTGACCATTTTCCTTACAATCTGAGCTAACAGGCAACACGAGTTGCATTTTAACAAACAGGTATTGCAGGTGTTTATTCAAAGTCCTATGGAGAAAAGATGAGTATGGAAACTGCAAACAGTTATTGGGCATTATATTGTAATGAAATAGCAGCTATCAAGACATAACTGATAACATATGTTTAAGCAGTCAGACAGGCATTCCTTTTTGCCTTAAATAAACACGACTGTTTACTTTTTTAGGAGGAATGATTTATGGAAGTTATGTATGAGTTTTTATTCTGATATATAACGGTGCCGTAGGCAATACTGTGGTACTATAATGGAAAACTACAAAGTGTGCAGTCATATGCGGCCTAGGAGCTATAGGCATTAGTGATGCATGAGGACAGTGATTGTGTGAAATTATGTCATTATATGTTGTAAAACATTTGTACAGCTACAAAGTTCATAGCTAGGTGTATTATAAACATTATTAACTAAATTAACAGCATGGGAATCAAACCCACATTGCAAAAACATCATTTACCACATCCACTTAATTATTACTATGAGCTAATTGTCACAACACCTACTTAATGGTTATAAAAACATCTATCTGATATATATGGGACAGAGATGTATCTCTAAATTCTGTAGGAATGCTCAGGTATACATAGAATAGTCACACGTACTGTAGGAATTCTGGGCTGACCCTCCTTCAAATCTCCTCTGCATCCCTCTGAAGCAGGTCATCATAGAGGTGGTGAACTTGCATTCCAGTGTGGTAGATCCTTGTCTATCTTTGGTGGTCCCTTGTCATCTGGTTAAATATGTCTATCACAGTGATGTTCTTTGGCCTGGCTGTCATCTGATGCTCCACTCAAGTGTACACATTCAACATCTGTGTGGTTTACTCCTCAGTCCAGTTGGCTGCATGGACACATTTTAGCCTCCTTGAAGTAACCATCACAATACTCAAATGGAAAATGCCTGAAAAATGTAAAAATAGAGAAATGCTCACTGTGGTTCCACTAAGAGTTGGATAAGGTTTCTGGATTTCTGTAGGAGTGGGTTCTGGGGATTTGTATTTCTGTTCTATGGGTGAAAATTGGCAGGTGGCCACTTAAGGGGTTAGGAAGGGTACCACTATTGGAGTATTTATGAGGGGGAGTGACTAGGATCCAGTCTAAGGTTGATTCTGTTTGGGTAGCTTGAGTATGAGTAGAACTTGTAATAAGCTATGTAACACTATGCAGGTTGATACTATTTGTAGTGGAGTTAGAGATTAAGTTTTTCCAGCTGATATTTGTGTCACCCAGAATGATAGTTTCATTGGAGATATTGTGATTAGCCCAGGAAAGAAAGTCTTCTAGGATAGGGATATTCAGGTCAGGGGGAATATATCACACAGCAATACATAGTTGCTTGTTACTATTAATATGAAAGGTTGTTAGAAGTAATTCGATGTTTGCAAAGGAAGGGACTGCAGATAGTAATTGTGTACAAGTCACAATATATTAAAACTGCACCTCCCCTTTTTTGTGGAGTCTATAATTGCAAAGGATATTGCATCCAGGTGGGAAAATTTCAGTGTCAGATATGTGTGGTTTTAACCAGGTTTCTGTTACTGCTATAATATCTAGGGTGTATTGTGAGAGCCAGGCTTAGAATTCAATGGTTTTATTGCAAATGCTACATAGATTTATAATTATTATATATAAGTCATGGTTTATAGGCTGTTGGGTAGATGATGGTAAGTTGTTGGGACCAGGGTTTGGATGAATATCTCCACATTGAGTTAGTTTAAAGAGATAAAGCATTACTGTATTTATCTGGTGGTTTCTTAAAAGGATTTTGGGTAATAAATGGGGAGTCGACTTAAATTTCATATTGGTGTGGGAGAGTTTTACTTTGGGTAGATGCAGTGAACTATATGTGAATAAGGAGGATGAAATGCTAGAGTAGCTATTGAAGTTTTTTATTGCAGGGGTTGTCAGAGTTGAAAGGTTTGGAGGTAATATATGCAAGGGGGTATGGGGGGATGTGGCCAGAGAAAGTATGAGGAGAGCAGCAGAGAGGATGAGAAAGAGGATAAAGTATTTAGTATTGGACATGTTAAATAATAAGAAGGTACAGGTGTAATAATAAGGTTTTGAAAGTAATTATTATGTGGGAATTAGAAGAGTGGTTGGTGTATATGGTACACTGTGAATGAAGAAGGATAGTAATGTGAGAAGTTAGAATTATAGAAGTGGAGCAGGGAAGGAGTAGTAGTGTTAGGAGAACTTTGTGCTGGTTGTTGAGGAAGAGGGGGAGGGGTTCCTAAGAAGGGTGTTTTTAATGGATGATGAGTAGGAAGGGGAGGAGATTCAGTAAGTATAAATGTGTTGGAGCGGGTGTGTGGGAATGGTGGTAGGGTAGGGGAGCAGAGAGAGCCCGAGCAGAGTGAGGGTGAATGGAGTTGGATGAAGCCAGACCTTGACTGGGCAATAACAAGAAAGATTATCAGGTGAGCTTATTTTCAAAACAAAGGTTTCCCACTCTAGGGAGATGACCTGTATTTGTTTAGCTTCAGAAGCTAAATTCTGTACGTAATCCTTCTAAAATAAAGTAAACTCCAGGAGCAACAGCACTCAAAAACCTTATCAGAACTTTAAAAAGAACAGAAATATGGTGGGACTTTTACAGGGATGTAGGATGGGGGGGAAAGGCAGCTGAGTCTCTTGGCAAAGTGTGCACTTCTAACTTATAAAGACACCTCAATACAGTTTAAGTAATGGTAATTCCACTACTTGGAAGCAATATATGTAAATTTAGCCACAAACCTACAGGATATATTGGCAGGTCTTATTTATATTTTTATTTTTCTGTCCCTGCTTCCAACTGCTGTGATACCCGAATGGCAGGTAGCGTGCAGATGCTTTTTTGTTAGTTGCCGAGCTTGTGAAGGAAAATATTTTGCTAGGTGCTGGGTACAGTTAACTATGCAAAGAAATGACAGAAAGAAGAAATTTGTAAACCAACATGCATTAGTTTTGAATCAGTGGTGTTTAGGCTAACAATTAACAGTTTGCAAGAGAACTATTCACCTTATTATATTCTGCAAACAGATTTACCAGATATCTATTTACCTTTGTATTCTTTGCAATGTACAAAAACAGATGCACAGATGCAGTTATTTATCCTTTAACATCTAGAGACTTGAGCAGCTAAGCATTAGCCAAGTGTATCAGTAAAAGGTTCACCATATGAATGAAAAAGTAAAAATATAGTAAGACTGCTTCCCTTAACAAATTAAAGGATAGCTTAGCTAGAGTCTAATCAAATGAAGCTAATGCGTTCGACAGATGAACACAAGACAAATTAATTGTACATTAATATATAGTAGAAGACAAAGGCAAACATTATCTAGGCTGTAAAGAAAAAAATGAATGTAGGTCAACCTAATTATATATAAATACAAAAATCTTAGCAAAGCAAATTATCATACAATAGTGTAAGTGTATACACTAAGTATAATAGTATTGTCTTTAGACTTCCATTCACCATATATGTAGTGTGAGGGGTTCTAATCCCACTCACAAACTCTAAAGATGCTGCAATTTATGTTCATTTTACAAATGTTATGTATGAAGGCACTGTTGTTACTTTTTATATGCCACATTAGTATTTGTCACAGACATTATGTTATAGAAATCTTTGCATTGCACAAGAATGCATACTATTTATGTTGACATACACTGTCCACAGAATCAACTGCATAAATGGGCTCACACAGGAATATGATTATGTATGTGGTGGATCACCATTAACACTCCAATGACATCACAATATTTCATACAGTAAGAGGGAGTGACACACATATATGGGGTGAGAATGAAGCTGGAGTTCCAGGCTGAACATATATGCCTTTCTTCCCTTGACATGGTTGGATATAGAGACAATCACTGCATATTGTAGGATGCATATTCATGTATTGTTATTTTTGATTTACAGCAGCAGATATGAGCCATGCACACACATCCACACAGTTTGAGCAGGGCTGGCCTTTAGTCAACCGGTGCCATAGGCATAAGGGCTCCACAGCACCTCCCCCCCACCAGGTGCCCTCATCCTGTTCTACCTAAATCATCCATATTATTTTTTCTTCCTTTTTCTCATGGTTTGTCTTATTAGTCATTGTTTTTACTGTATTCATTTAACATATTTTAAAGAAACTATTTCTTTACTGTAAAAAAAATAAACAAATAAATACTGGAAAAGTGCCCCTCCAGCCACCTACTTGGCCTACTCCTAAGGTCGGGTATGAGTTTGAAGATGATGAACACAAGTCTGATGACATGTATTCATACAACAGAAGTGTAGACAGAGCAGTCTAACCAATGTGTAATGCTGTTTGCATTAATATTCACAGGTCAATCTACTTCAAGATAAAACCAGGGAACAGCAGGTGAGTGTCTCCATACTGTTTCTGGGACTACTACTTGTAATTGCTTCAGCCTCATTTCATGGCACTGTTCTTTATTGTCATATTGCTATTTCCCTAACCTTGTACACTACAGGTACATTCAGTAGGGGCCCAAGCCATGCAGGTTCAAGTTCAGACAGACCAGATATGTTATTGCAAATTTTTCATGGATTACTTCAATTTGTAGCACACATGTGATACATAACATTTATGTCAATATTTTTCAACACAGGCCATCTGGTGTACAGGTGCAATGTCCAGCACATGAGTATCTGAAGCCCCTGTCACTGTGTTGTATATTTGATTCGATCAGTAATGCTTTTTGCTACATACATGACTGTGTTGTTTTTCTCTTACTTTCCCACTGCAAGATCCACAGTACAGCTCACATCCTCTCCAAAGCAGGAGTCTGTCAGTGGTTTGCTATTAACTATGTCATTGCTGTTAATCCTGTTGTTGTTGTTGTCTGTGTCCTTCTTACCATTCCTAGGCCAGTCTGCATCAACCTCATCAAGTACACATATGAGTGGCATGTGTATGTCAAACCTTCAGTATGTTTTAACTGTTGAAAATAACACTAAACAAACTGAATAAAACAAAAAAGAAGGAAAAAGTGGAATCCACAAATCCTCAAAACCACAAAAGTTTTATTGTAAGCGCTTTCGTGCACTACTAATGAGTGCACTTCCTCAGACAAAACTACACACATTAGCAAACCTTATATATAGTGTATACAAACACCAAATTACAACTAATTAATCAATTAAAGCATTAAGCCAACCCTTACATTTAAAAAGACATAACATGATAAAATACACTCATGTAAAACCCTGGTTATACTCAGCAATATACTCAACACTCCAAAAAATATTTTTTCTCACACTGAAATATATTACAGGTTTTGTATAAAACATGAAATTTTAAAAACAAAATATAAAAATAATATATCTTATAATGGACATTGCTTAACGTTCTAGAGCTCTCAATCTAAGTAAACATTTTATGGAACAAGCATAATTGAGTCCAGGATAAAGATGTGCATTAGTTTGTAATTGCCACAAAAGCTCCTGCTCTTCTAATTTGAGGTGCCATGGTCCTCCTTTTGGGTTCCTTAAAACACTTTGCACTACTATAAATTCAAAACTTTGATCAAAGAAATTAGATTTAAGAGACAGGGTGGATCTTTAGGTCCCATTTTGACAAGAGGTTATTTGGGTGTCAATGAACCTAATTTTGAGGGGATTTCTGTAATGAATGATATGCATGTAGTTCCAGTGGACAAATCTAAATATACAACCAGCTTTTTGACTCAGTTCAATGACATCTCAGAAGAACTTAGAAAAATTTTAAGTTATAATTGGGATATTATTTTACAGGATCAGGGCCTTAGTAAGACTCTTGGTCTCTAACTTTTAATAACATTTAGAAATGTTAACATTAACGTTAAGCAATGTCCATTATAAGATATATTATTTTTATATTTTGTTTTTAAAATTTTATGTTTTATACAAAACCTATAATATATTTCAATGTGAGAAAAAATATTTTTTGGAGAGTTGAGTATATTGCTGAGTATAACCAGGTTTTTACATGAGTGTATTTTATCATGTTATGTCTTTTTAAATGTAAGTGTTGGCTTAATGCTTTAATTGATTAATTAGTTGTAATTTGGTGTTTGTATACACTATATATAAGGTTTGCTAATGTGTGTAGTTTTGTCTGAGAAAGTGCACTCAGTAGTGCACGAAAGTGCTTACAATAAAACTTTTGTGGTTTCGAGGATTTGTGGATTCCACTTTTTCCTTCTTTTTTATGTTTTAACTGTTCCCAATTACCTTTTTTTCCATCCTACCTCCAGCACTTCCTGTCAACGTGAAGAAAACTGACATCTGCTTGGGGTATAAAAATGTTTATGCAAACACTTCCAAGAAAAGATCCTAAACCTTCTGAACCTTGTTGCATACTTGGTAGCCATACAGATGTTCTCCGAGTGCTGCTTTGTGTATTGCTTTTTTCATTCCCGTTTCCAAACCTTTTTAAACTTTTTCTGATCAACTATTACAGTTATCATCTGGTATTTTATATTCCCTACTAACATCCCTTTTGTAACAGCAGCTTTTGGTCTAGATTCAACTAAAGACTCAAGCAGAGCAGGTCTTTCACTTAACACTCCCCTATACTTTTCTCTCTTCCTATACTCTTCTGTCAATCCCAGTCTCGAACCTATGGCTCAGACTTCTAGATAGCCTCATCCTGCTCTGTGACCTTTCCCTCCATAGTTATTTGCTTCCATGGTTCCTTCACTACTTTTCTCCAATAAATTCTAGCCACTTCTTTTATATTTTATATGTCCTCACTTGCAGTTATCCCTGTTGGAAAAATCTTCTTTTGCTGTTCCCATGTTGGCTTAGCTCTTAGAATAACTTATGGTATTTTATTAATATAATACTCTGCATGTCTGATATTCTCCTTAAAGGCCTGCATCCAAACATTTTTAAACCAAGGGTAAGCACGATGTAAGATAGTCTGTGTCCCATGATTTACTAATTATTTTCTACCTCATTCATTTCATCGTCTTGAGATTTGATTCTTGTAAAAGATTGTTTGCAGTGTGATGCTGAATGAAACTGCATGGGAAGCAAGTGAATTATAATATTTTGCGACGATGTACATAACTTACTTTATGTTTGTCTCAAGTCATAGCATCCAAGAATCATACAAAAGAAAAGCTATGCTAGTATTACTGAGATTAATATGGTCTGTTTTGACACAGTAGCTGTTGAAACCTTTTGACTAATTCTGGAAATATATAATTTCTTTTGTAGACACAGCTGTAATATTTGCTTTGATCTGAGAAGGCATTTTCTAAGAAGCTTTGTGTCTGTAAAATGGAGATGTTTTAAGATTTGATCTGAAGGCTGTGGTATAAACACTTGACACAGCAGTTTGCTGCTTTATATTTTTGTGCAGACAAACAAAATAAGACTCTCCCTTGTCACAAGCAATCTTGCCAAAATCCTTTCAAATGTAAAAAGTAGAAATGAAGAACAGCAAAATAAAAAAAAAAGAAACATAATAATAATAAAATCAAATTCCATGCTTTTTATTGGACCTGCTTGCCTATTTCAGGTGAGAGGGTTGGGCAGACATGCGTGGGGTTCATACTTCAAAACTCACATTTCTACTGATACTTGAATAAATGAGTCCTCCCCTCCAGTGTGTGAAGTACCCTGTATTTAGTTGGATGTGCTTCTGAAGGGATAAACACTGTTGTTCCTTCTTCCATGTGTGTTAAGTATGCTGACAGATAGTAGTTGGGTAGAATATCAGAAGCTAGTTTCTGTAGAATTTTTTTAATGGATTTCTGTCAACATAACGGACCTTTTTAACAGAAAATATACACCACAAATGCAAAGTGCTGTGGATACTTGTAGAATGTTGTGGACACTTGTAGAAAACAATTCACATTTTAAATGTATCTGTTATATTTCATAGTATATATTTATTGCAAAATAGTATGTGAGCTTGCCAAGTGAATTTAAAAAATCTGGAAAAAGGTGGAAGTAGGTCCTTAAAAGTCAGACACTATGTGTTGGCTGAGACCAGCTAACTGTCCCCACAAATTCATAAGGATAATAATTATCATCATACCTCACACATTTATAAACTCTTCACAATTCATTGTGTGCAGAAAGTTATATTTTTTCTCCATTACCAGACATGATTTTTTTTGTCTCTGCTCCTCTGTGGACCATCAAGCCTACCCTCTTATTATTCTAATAATCTATTATTTTTTAGCAAGAGTAAAAACCCTGTGGCTCATTTATTCCTCTTGGGGGTGAGGGCTGAAGATATTGGGAGTGGTGGCATCATCCTTGCGAGTGATCATTTCTTTTTTCTTAGGTTCATAGGTAGGTACTAGGCTATCTGCCCGAAGGCATTTATAAGCCTTGCCAGAATGTGTTGGCTTTTGCTGCCCCCTTGGATTAGTTCCCTGTGCCTCTGTCCAACAGAGCTACTGAAGTGATCCCCCGGGTAAACTTTCTGTTTCCCATTGACTCGTCAAGGTTTCTCTTGAAGAGTGTTAGCAAGGAGCTGTGCCTAAAGTAGATTGGAATCTTGTTCCAAAGCATGGGAAGTCTCTTGGACAGGAATCTATCCCTCCAGCATGTCCTATTTATTGTTGTGGTGAGGTTTAGATCCCTAGAGCATGAGGCTCGAGGGGATATGGTTTTCTTTAGGTGGAGCATGTCCATCAATTCTGGGTTGGATGTGGCCTTGTATGTCAGGCAGAGATTACCTCTGAGTAGGCAGCATGCAACCGAGTACAGCTGGAGCTTTTTCAGACGAGCTGCATAGGACATCTGTTTGAGGCCAGTGATCCTCTTGATGAGGTACTTAGGTTCATAGGTTCATCGATTAGTACTAAGCTAACTGCCCTTGCAAGCCATTTTTAAGCCTAGCCAATTATCCCTTGTGAGACTCAAACCCTGCACATTGTGTTTGTAAGGCAAGCACCTTAACCATTAGGCCACCCTCCCAACCCATGGTCTTTCCAGCTGTTGCAGGTGTCTTGTAAGGTACATCCCAAATGGGGCATTGTACTCTATGATGGGTCTGATGAGTGATGAGTAGAGGGGCACAATGAATTCTTTTGATATAGATGTGAACCCTTTTGTGATTAAGTGGGCCACATAGAAGTATTTTCTAACCACTTTGGCAATATGATTATCAAAGGAGAGATTACTATCTACTTTGATCCCTAGATCCCTTATTACGTCTTCCATATTTAGGGGACTACCACCTATGTGGTAGTTTGTGAGTACTTTGTTTTTTCCAAAGGGGATGACTATGCACTTTTTGGCATTTAGCTTGAGGCCATGATTTTGACACCAGGTATCCATCTTAGGGAGACCCTTTTGGAGGATGTCTGTGTCAGCCAGAAAGTCAATTATAGCCCCTAGTTTGCAGTCGTCTGTGAACTTGGTCAGCCATAGTCCTCTGTGCTTGTCTGTACCTCTGAGAAGTATATGCCGAACAGGAGGGGTCCTAGGACTGAGTCCTAAGGAACACCACTTGTAACCTGTTTAGAGTTGTACCTAGCTCCCGCATGTGGGTTCTGTCCATGAGCCAGTTGGCAACCCATCTTCTGATGTAGGGGTTTATGTTCAGGCTGGTGAGCTTGTCTATAATACCAGAATGGGGAATGGTGTCAAAGGTCTTTGTGAGGTCTAGGTAGGCTGTGTGTACTACCTTTCCCTCATCTATAGCCTTGGTAACTGTCTCAAAGAAGTCCACCAGGTTTAGGAGACATGATCTGCCCTTAACAAAGCCGAACTGGGTAGAATCCAGTGTTTGGAGGTTCCCAATGTCTCTGTTAATGAGTTCCATGGTGATGCGCTCCATAGCCTTGCAGACCAAGCTAGTCAGGCTTATAGGGCAATATTTCCCAGGGCCTGTTGTGGCTCCACCTTTCTGGAGCAGAATAACCATTGCTGTGTGCCAGTCTATGGGTACGTAGCCTGTAGAGAGGCTGAGTTTGAACAGTGTATTTAGGTGAGGGGTTAGGTAGTCTTTGAGCTCATGTAGGACACAGCCTGGGACACCATCCAGTCCCATTAATGCTGTGTTTTTGGCTTTGGAGAGGGCTGTTTTAACCTGAGTGTCTGTGATTTCAGGGGCTCTACATTCTTCTGGTATGGTTATGGGCCCTTTTTGGGGATGAGAGGGGGATGAAGTTTGCACTGAACCTGTCTGCCAGAATGTTGGCGATATCGGTCAGTTCAGTGTATTTTGTGCCATTCTGCACTAACTCTGAGCAGATCTGAGCATTTCCACTTAGATTTTTGACATAGCTAAAGAATGCCTTGTGGTTATCTTTGGAGTCCTTGGTAATATTTCTTTCGAAGCTCGCCTTGGATGATTTTATGAGGGATCGTAGTTTCTTGTTGATACTGATCAGGGATGTCTTCCCTTCTTGGGAATTTACTCTTTTCTGTACTACTTTCCTCCTTCTATTGTATAGTTTGTTTATGGCAGGGGTCCACCAGTCTGGTTTCCTTTTCTTGGAGGAGTGAGTCTTGGTTTTGCTTGGGATAGCATGATCCATGCATTCTTGTAGGTGCCCGTAGAATGCATTAGTAAAGGATTTTGCAGCTTGGACAGCATTATCCTTTAGCATGGGGGCTTTAAAACTTTCTACCTTGGTCTTAAGTAAACGTGAAGTTTGCTTTTGAAAAGTTTTTCACGGTGGTTCCCTTGTCCGGGGATGAAGGCAGAATGCGGATATCCAAAGTGATTTGTTTATGGTAAGATCTAACCAGCAAGGGGTTGACCTCCAGTGTGGGACACCGGTCACCCATGTTGGTGATGACCGGTGCAATATGTTGTCACCTCTGGTGGGAGTATTGACCAATTGATCCAGGGTGTTTGAGTTTATAAATTCTAGGAAATGTTGGGCAAGGGAGTTAGTACTTGAGTAGTTCTCCCAGTTAATGTTTGGGTAATCGAAATCACCCAATATTAGGGTATTTGGTAGGACCTTTATGTTTCTCACTGTTTCCAGAAATGAGGAATGGGGGTCATGGGACATGGTGGGTGATCTGTAGCAAGTTACAGTTTGAACTGCAGTTTTGCTTGTTGTTAGTTGCACGTGGATGATCTCTAAAGCATCGTGCTGTGCCACTAACCTGGAGGTGTGGGTATCCTTGATGAATATGGATACGCCCCCACCTTTTGTATTTCGGTCTAGGTTCTGCGGCCAAAATGTATGGTATGAGTTGTAGCCTGGTAGTGCTGGGGTGCTCTCTGGAGCCTTAAACCAGGTTTCTGTTACTGCACATATATCAGTGTTCTCCATAATGAGGAGTGCCTCAAGTGCATGCATTTTGAGGTTTAGACTTCTGGCATTGAGCAGCATTACCCTCAGTTTTTTGTTACTTGTGCTATTTATGGCAATGGGTTTGTCTCTTGAGCCTTGCCTAATGTCCAAGAGAAGGGTGCACTGTGGACTGATGTGATGGGTGTTATATACTTCCTCAAGTGACATAACCCTCAAAAGCCCCACTTCCCTGTAATAAGTTCCTCCTCAAAAGCCCCACTTCCCTGTAACAAGTTCCTCAGTGTGTTCTCCTATGTTGACTGGGGTTCTAACGTAAAGCGTGGACCCCAGACACATCTGCCCAAACTTCTTGCCTGAGTTAGGCAAGTAGGCATTTCTTCATCTTTCCTCTCCCTCACTGTGCTAACTCCTCCTGTGCCTAACAATCCTCTATACCATGCAGCTGTTTCATTGAATCATTGCTTTGGTGAGCATGGAAACTATCCTACACTTCATAAAGCAGATGGCACAAAAGAAACTATATCAAGTTGAAACACAAAGACAGAAAGATAAAGAAGATAGACAGCCTTCATAAAGGATGCAAGCAACAACCTGCTTACCAGTCCACAGGACATCAAAGGCAGATGGAAGGAGTACTATCAACTTATGAATTTAGAAAACTCCACAGATGTTGTACTGCCCCAGAAACAGCCTATGATGAAAGAAGAAGAGGAGCCCACCCTAGAAGAAGTAAGATTAGCACTAAGGAAAATGAAGTCAGGGAAAGCAGCAGGCTCAGATGAGGTCACAGCAGATATGATAAAGATGCTGGGTGAGTCCGTGGAGAAATGGCTTCTAAGGGTAGTCATATAGCAGTATGAAGAGAAAGGCATATCCCAGATGACTGGAGATTAAGCATACTGGTGCCAGTGTACAGGAATGAAGGGGTCCTGCACAACTGTGGCCAGTCCAGAAGTATCAAACTCCTGTCACACTACATGAATGTTCTGGAGAGAGTAACTGATAAACAAATATGCAGAACAGTAGAAAGTAAGATGGGAGCAGAGCTGGTTAGATTCAGATCAGGATGCAGCACAACTGACCTGATGTTGACAGTGAAATAGATAGTTGAGAAGAACCTAGAGATGAGAAAAGAGCCCATCTGGGCATTCCTAGATTTGAAGAAAACATACAACAAAGTCCCAAGAAAGCTGATTTGGGCAGTCCTGTGGTGGCTTGACGTCCCAGAAACATTGGTATAATTAGTGCTGGCTATGTACAAGGACCCAATGACTCAAGTTGAAACAGTGTTTGGACTCACAGAAGGGTTCCCAGTGAGAGTGGGTATGCATCAGAGTTCAGTTCTGAGCCCACTGCTGCTCATACTGGTGATGGACTATGTATGTGGTTGAAGGGGACAGATCAACAAAGTATTTGTATGCAGATGATGTGGCATTACAGGCAGACTCTGAGCAAGAACTTCAGCAGAGGACAGGTGAATGGAATGGACTGTAAACTGAAGACACACGGAATGAAAATGCTTCCTATTGAAATGTTGGCACTCAAAATGCCAGGAGCCGACAAGCCAGAAAAAAAAGACCAAAAACACAGTAGAAGAGCAAATCTTGAAAACCATTCATCTTTTTTTCTGGGGGGGCCCCCACACCCCAAATCTAAAATCACCATACCTTGAAGAAAAGGGACTATTCTGAGAAATGCCATCTCAGGCTTAGTGTATGTAATTCCATTCTTTTGGCCATTCAGTCTCCACATTTAGGGACTCACTCTAGTGGGCCCTGACATTTCAAATGGTTACCAATGAAAATGAATACAGATAAGACAGTTGTAATGGCAGCAAATGGAGAAAATCAGAAGAAGCTGAGAAGTGAGATAGAAGGCAAAATAGTGGAACAGGTTAACTGCTTCAAGTATCTGGTTAGGTGGTTGATGAGAAGTTAACTCTGAATATGGAGGTCAAAGCTAGAATTAGAGGGGTAGCAGCCAACTGGCACAGACTGTCAGGGGTAGTGCATAACAGAAGAATGCCAAAGAAGCTGAAAAGTAAGGTGTTCAAAGCAGTGGCTTAACCAGTACTACTGTATGGTACAGAAACATGGCCAGTAAAGGCAGAGCAGTTGAGGAAACTAGAGGTGATGGAGATAAAGTGTCTGAGATGGGTGGTAGGATGCACACTATGGGAGAGAGATGAAGAAATGAGGGCATCAGAGCAGAAGGCAAAGCAGCTCCAATTGTTGAAAATGTCAAAAAGAACAGGTTATGTTGGTTCAGGCACAAGTCCAGAAAAGCAGAAAACAATCTGATAAAGAAGATTTATGACAGACAGAAAGAAGACAAGCAGAGACAAAGGCATCCAGCAAAGAGATGAATGGATTGTGTGACAGTAGATCTGTGACAGTCAGTCATTACTGTTGAAGAATGTGGAGGAGTGGTACTGACTCAAGAGAGAGATAGTGACAGTTGACATGGCACCCTAACCTCCCTAAGGGGACTGATGATGATGGTGACTTGTGTGAGTAAACAACTGACTTTTTCCAGGCACTTGAAACCCACAAATATATTCAGTGATACTCTTTGAAGTGTAAAAGTGACACAGAAAACAAATGTGGAAAGAAATGGAAGAATTAGTAAACTGATTGTGGGATTCAAAGAAATTATGTCTACAAATGATAATTGCCCAATGCAGGTCG
Source organism: Protopterus annectens (assembly GCF_019279795.1). NCBI lineage: Eukaryota > Metazoa > Chordata > Ceratodontiformes > Protopteridae > Protopterus > Protopterus annectens. The sequence goes on along the minus strand of NC_056725.1, from coordinate 365,679,190 downwards.
GTCAACTAGCATGACAGTGAGAAAATGTGATTCAGAGACATGTATGGTTACAATGCAAAATATTGATTGAGAAACAGGTATGGTTGCAGTGATAAATGCCTCATTTCTGGCTCATTTAATGGGTCTCTGAATCACACACTAGCTCTGTGAGACCTCACCATACTAGTGCTCACTCTGGTGGGCCATGCCTCATGTTAGCAAAGGCTACACCTAAACTCACACGCACGCACACACACACACACACACACACACACACACACACACACACACACACACACACACACACACACACACATGGAAATGGAGACAGATGCATGCACATGGATAAACACACACAATCACACACACACACACACACACACACACACACACACACACACACACACACACACACACACACACACGCACACAATTGCCCACAAGCACACATTCATGCAGCTTCTTTTATGCCACTTAAGACAGACAGACATGCAGACACACACAAATACACACAGACGCACACACACACACATGCACACACACACATACATGCACACACACACACACACACAGGCACAGACACACACACACACACACACACACACACACACACACACACACACACACACACACACACACACGTACACTAAGACACCCCCCAAACTGTCTTAGTGTATGCATGTGTGTGTCTGCATGTCTGTCTGTCTTCAGCAACATAAATGAAGCTGCATGAATGTGTGCAGACACACACACACACACACACACACACACACACACACACACACACACACACACACACACACACACACACACACACACACACACACACACAAAATGTCCACACACATATACACTAAGAAACCCCCCAAATCAATTGGTGACTGCTGTGTTTTTATGGACTGCAACTGTGAGATACTGTAGTTATTGTAGCATTTTGTTATTATTGTGTTGTCCAAATGTTTTTTTTTCCCTTGGGGATGCTAGGATTTGCTAGTATAACATTGTAAATCCATCTCATAAGTGGAAATGTAGGGAAAGGTGGTTGTGAGGTGGCCAACAGTATAAGACAGTAATAACAGTCACACTATTTAAGCAGGGATGGAGACAAAGCATCTACCTATTCAGTTACACCATCTATACAGCACATTATTAGCAGCCAGCACCAGAGGAAAATACTGAGTATATGCGAGGTATACAGCATCTAATCATGGATGACATCAGCAGTGCATTGCCAAGGAGTTGCGTTTGGTAAAATTACTTTTACAGCCATTGTGGAGTTGTAATATTTCCCATTGCAAATGTATGTAAAACAATCCTGATTTCATTTGCAGTCACACAAACACTTGCAGAAATTAAGCACTGCTGTATTTGAACTTCTATTTACACATTCTAGAGAACAGTGTAAGAAACACTAGTGCCACAGGATAAGTCTGACTCTTAAGGAGATAAAGTTCACTTTCGTAATGATGACCACATTGCTGTGTTTCAGAGATGATGTTTCAGTAAAAGTGGGATAAGGGAGCTGTGTGAAAAGTTAAATGTTTTCTTCACATGGGAAGTGGATAAAGCACCAAGTGTCATACACACAAAGACACAAATTTCTCATGCTGAGCACTGAATCTCCTACCTATCCACTTACACAATTTGGAGAGTACTGTGTTAGTCACAAGCACCACAGGAGAAGTCTGTCTATAAAAAGGAGAGAGTGCTCTTTAGTCAGGATGAACTCATGAGTGTATTTCAGTGAGGATGTTTTAATAAAAACTGGGAAAATGGAGCTGTGAGAAGAGATAAATGTATTCTTCTCAGGAGAAGTGGATAAAACACCAAGCATTACACACACACACACACACACACACACACACACACACACACACACACACACACACACACACACACACACACACACACACACACACACACACACACACACACACACACACACACACACACACACACACACACACACACACACACACACACACACACACACACACATTTTCCATGCTGGGTACTGAATCTCCTACCTATCTAGTTACAGAGAACACTATATTACTAACAAGTGCTGCAGGACAAGACTGATTTTAATAACGTGACTTAGCATATTTGCTCTTTTTGAAAATCCACTGTTTGGAACAAATGGTACTGTGCATCACAGGTTGTACGACAGATGCATATGTGCGCACAGGACAATGTAATATCGCTATGATTGTCACATGTAATTGCATGCTTCTCTACTAAAATTTAAATAATATCCATCATGAACATTGCATTACTGTAAGGGACATTGACATGTTTCACATTATGGGATGCCATACACATTCATTGTAGTAAACCATAGATTATAAATCAAACATTCCTACTACATCATGTCTGGATGATTGCACACCTGTATTGTCTCATACTTGCAATATACGCATTGACAAGACAAACATGCAAGTCATACACAGGGCAGTGCACTGCAGAATAACAGTGATATATTATGTGAGAATAGGTTAACTAATTTGTCATAAAGTTGCAAGTGTAAACATTGCAGAGGAGACATAAATTAAATAACTGAATTAAGTGACCAAACATTATTCTGAAATCAAGATAACCTGCTGAAAAAATGAAAGCCAACACACAAATATTATGTAACTTAAAACAATAATTATATGATTTTCTTTTTTTATGTTTCTCTTTGAGTGCAGCGCTGCCAAGCTGAGTCGCATTGCTGATGGCAAAGTAGAAGTGCATGTGTAATCATATCTTGAAGTTTGGAACTTAGAACTGGAAATAGATATACACTATGTTGCTCTGTGCTGACTTTTGCACAAAGAACAGTACAAGACAGGGTTAATAATAAGGAGCAGACACATTAATATTGCAGCAGGTAATGATGTGTTAATGAAATGAGGAGTCAACATTTACGACCACAGGAGTCAGACAAAACATTCTGAAACATGTGTTTGTCCATCTTGAACCTTTAGAGCATTGCAAGAAAAACAATTATACCTAAGTATTATCGAATCACACTATGTAGGAAGTCATACTACAGTAGATTTCAACAAACTTGAATATATATATTTATCTTCATTATCCTTTGACCACCGTAATCTGTACAACCAACTCTTCAGCTTGTTGAAAAGTACATTTAACTTAATATACCTAGCTAAGCACAGTGGCATGAAGCCCAACAGAGTGATGCATCTGAAGGCAATAAAACTGCAAGCTATTACCATAAGCTGTGTACTTGAATTTAGCCTTATTTGCATTTGTTGCCCAGCTCCAGACGTTGCGCATATGTAGAGGTAGAAGAATAATGATGCAGAAGGGAGACGATACAGTGGCAGGGTGAGATGGAGGCAAGGTCAAAGTAGCTTATGAGAGAAGGAGCATAATGGTGGCTTATACCAATATGTAGCTAACAGGTCCACATCAAATAGTGTACACAACTATCAGTAACACGTAGATAATGGCAGGATTGGAATCTTTGAAAGTAGTCAAAAAATCTATCAATACATGTGAGCATTATCTCATCACAAATTAATTACTACTTCACAGCATTTAAATAACAGAACTGAAGCATAGTGACAACTTGCTGAAGAAGAAGGGTTGAACAGAGAGACAGAGGCAGATGCAGAGAGGAATAGCAACAATATGTTTTGGGGGAAATGTAATTACACCTGTATGGTGTGTTACTCTTACTTATTCAAACATCATTAATCTGTCATGCTCTGCCAATAAAGTGCTTGCTATAGGGTTAAATAAGGTGAAGGAGAGTGCAACTAATATGAAGTCATAAGCAAGATAATGTTGGCTTAATAACTTTCCCTGTTGTTGCTGCACTGTTTAGGCAAATGATATCTTGCTGCACTATTCAATTGGTATGTTAATGAAATATTGTATATGGAGAGAAATGCAGACATTTGCAGTTAAATATATGAAAGTAATATGAAATATCATGAAGTAATACATTGGCCTATATCTGTAATAGAATCCATGACACTATCTGAAAACACTAATCTACAAACAGGTTAATTTCCTCAGCAAGCCACATAGGGACTCCTATTTCCTTGCATCCAGCAGTCTAAGAACTGTTACATTAACTGTTTCACAGTACTGCCTTTAATCTGCCTTTACTCTGTATTCTCACAGTGCAGTGTATTTAATGAAATTTGTGTGGAAGGAACTGGACCACTGCATTTAAAATTGAAATTATCAGCTTTTGCAATAAAAAGTTAAATAGTGCTCACTGTCACTCAGCATTGCCGAACTATGTCAACCTGTGGACAAATGCTGAGGACATAACGTGAAGCTTTTTACATGGGCCATTTTGTGTTTTGTGTGTGATTCCATTTTTGACCAGATTAAACATGTGAAAAAGGGGTGGCCAGGACAGTGGTGAAAATGGGGTTGGCAAGCAGAGGGTAGGTCATACAGGAAAGAATTCAGGAATTTGCAGGAGGGTCATGGGAGAGCAGCATAGCTATCCAATTCACAGCATACTGTTCACATTTACACACAATTTCATGAGTTTGGAGAGTTACCATAACAATTATTTATTTATTTGTTTATTTACAATTGTTTACCAGGAAATTCCAACTGCACACAGGTTCTTTTTCAGTTGAGGCCCAGGGAGAAAAGCTGCACAGAGCAATAAATGAGCAGCAGAGTACATGAAGAACAATTGAATATACATACAATAGCAAATAATACATACTGCAGCAAACATTAGATATACATACGATATGAAACATAGTAATGAACAGATAAACCAATATTTATCTCGAGGCTAGGAATAAAGGTAGGATGCATATACAGACAGTACTAAGCTCAAATGGATACTGCGGAACAATGGAACAATGGAACAACGATGGATGACAAGAACAGAATAATATTGTATGGCCAGTTGGACCAAATCAAGTGTGTCAAGATAACACATAGGTGAAGTGGAGAGCTATATATATTTACATATATATATATATATATATATATATATATATATATATATATATAATATATTTTTGGGACAAGTGACAATTTTACATTATTTTTTGGGAGAGAGAGTAATATTGGGAAAGATGCTCAGGAATGAGAGTCTGGCAGGTAGGATAGGTTGGAAAGCAAGCAAAGACATACAGAAAATACAAGGCAGAGAGGGACGGCAATGGAGACAAAAGGTTGAGGGATACCATGACTGAGGATAGGTAGGGGACATTGGAGGCACACTCACTTTCAGCTTGAGAACAATGGGAATCTAGTCTTTGATGTCAGAACTGTCATCATGTCTCCTGCAGCAGCTCCCTGGGTCAGTGCTGGATGTGGCATCATCTCTGAAATCCAACTGAGGACCATTTCAACTCTGCCAATAGATGCACAGAGGCCCCTCCATATATCCATATAATATTCTCCACTGGCCTTATCAGCTCCTGCTGGGTGACAAAATCGCCATCTCCACTGATACTGTTCTCAGAGGATACCACTGAATCAGCAGCCAGGACAGAGCTACCTGATGCAGGTAGAGGATGTAAAGCAGGGGTTGTGGATGCAACACTGACAGGTTGTGACCTTGAAGTTCTGGGTGTCTGTGCTTACTTATGTGGAGGTATGGCGGTCCAAGCTGCAATGGTCAGTCTACCTCTCTGTGATGTTGGTCATATTTTTTTCAGCAGCAAGGTATGCTAACAGCAGAATGTTAATAAATTATAATTCTCCCAAAAAGAGAATGATAGCGGGGGGGACAAAAAAAAGAGATAATTAGATATGTGACATGTCACATTACTATATTTTTCAATAAACTTTGTTTGGCAATCCATAAACAATTATGTTAATTTGCTATTGTACACCTTTGTCACAAACATACGGAAAGGTATTAATTTGTCATAAAATAAATAAATCTCACTGTTATGATATAACAAAGAGCAGCCTTTATTTCTCTATGATGAATAAGATGCATACATTCAAGCATTATAATTGCAATTACTGTAATTGCATTGTTCCTGACATATTATTGCTTCTAATATTTTATAAATACTTATCCAGTTATAAAAAGTAATTGCTGCATCTGAGTATTGAACCCACATAATTTTAATCTGGTGTTCTCATTACCTAATGCAAGCTGCATGAGTTATTGGGGAAGGCATGCATACTTGAGATCAAAGTTGCTTTATGCCTGCTCAAGATGCTAGTGATTGAGGGAATAAAAAGAAATTTCTGGCTTGAATATGGACCTGAGTCATACTTACCCCATGCCTCTCTGAGGCAAGCTAATCTGTCCTGGTGCGCCTCCTGGTTTGCAGCTATTTCCTATGCAGCTGTACAGAACAAAAAAAGAAAACAAATATATATGAAAGAATAATGAGTACCTGTGTTGGCTGGCTAGATCATTAATGCCATATCATAGACAGGTTATAGGTCAGTATACTTACACAACTGTGGGTGCTCACAGTCCTAAATTCAGCCTCTCATTGGCTTAAGAGCTCCTGCTTGTGCTTCTTAAGGTTATTATAGTGGTGACAAAATTGCTCCCCTGTGTGAAGAATGCCAGTCATGCTGGAGACAGTCTTGTTTAAGCTACTCCAAGCTTCAGCTTTATACTGAGACCTAGTATAATCCCCCTGCAGCAGCTTATGGCTATATTACTTCATGAGGAGTACCACAAATATCATGGAATCCTCAGCACTCCACCTTTGTACTGCAAAAATCAAGCTAACAAAATATGTCTGAATTGGCACCCAATTCATATCTTCTGGGTAACTGGTTGTGCACAAAGATGCACAATGTTACCAACTGCATTTGCACAATTGAAAGCAGGTGGATGCCTTGGCAGATATAGTAGCACTACTTATGTCACATAGCAATAATGATGTGAAACAATGCATTGAGCTTTACCATGTGTGATGCTCTATCTATTGACACAGGTTTCAATGTTCAACAATGGCATAGTTATTGGCATGACTTTTCATCATCCTTGCAGTCTGGAATGAGAAATAGGATGAATTGTGACATATTGTGATGTAGTGGTTTACACAATGTTAAAATATTGTTGTACCAACTGGGCATTGGACCCATGGGATAAAGCATGTAAAAATTGAAACTTAGCATATTAATTCACATTCCCACAAGATACCTCCATTTCAAGTATGGAAATTAGAGATATACTAATTTCTGAATGAATGGAGATACACTTCAGAGAGGCCTGTATGTGTGTGATTTTAATTAGTCCCGAGAATGTACTCTTATGTAAAAGTCATTATTTATTTTTGTAAATATATTTCAGATGATGCAGTTGAATGAGCTGAGTAAAACACTTTTGGTATGTTACATACATACATACATACTTACTAAGAAATAACTGTCCTAAAGACATAGGATATGTGATGAGTCATGATGATTATAACAAAAGTACTGTGTACATCATACATATGCAAATACATTTTTGTGGTAAATTTCACCATTGATATGTTTAGGAAATTGGGCACATTTAGCGTGAGGTTATATGTGAAACATTAATGACATATGCTAAATAGAAAAGATTACTTATTCAAGAATTACTTATACATTGCTTGCAAGAAACATGTCTAACATTATCATTGTTCTTTAATGTTACAGTCCTTACCAAAATTTTGTGAGTAATGGGATTCTTACAGTCTTTGTAAAAGTATATTTTTCTGGCTTCAAATCCTTAATCAGCTGTGTTCTTTATTTAAACTCATGGCAATTACACCATGTGCCACAGAGATAGGTATGTGACAGGTGAAATTGTCCCACTTTGTACTGTCCAGAGTGCTGAGGAAAGTGCACCATTGCCAGGCATGTTTGCACTACATAAGGCATCCTAAACAAAATTTTTCACTTTTTTTCCCTATATAGGGAATTGTGCTTGTCCACTGCCATGTGGAGAGCAAATTAAAATGAAAAACAGTAAATAAATAAATAAATAAATAAATACATAAATATTACACGTTGTGAATAATTGTAATGTGATCTCTAAACAGGATTTAGGCAATTCATCATGTGCCTTATTTTTGTCAACTCAAATCAGTTACACCCTGTGCCACAAAGAAAGTTACCTGAAAAGAGTATTTTCTTCACTGACCACTATGCAGAGTGCTGCCAGCCATGCAATAGTGCAAGGCATTTGGCCCTATATAAGGCAGCCTAAACTAAATTTTTCATTTTTCTCCTTAGGTAGGGAACTATGTTTAGATGCTGCCAAATGGACACCAAATACAGATTAAAAAAAACATTTTGAGAATAAGTGAAATGTGATCTCTAAACAGAATTTGAATAATAAATCCTGTGCCTTATTTCACTCAATTCCCTTTATTTATACCTTCTGTTCACAGATATGGACATCTGTCAGGTACATTCTTTGCAGTAATTACTATTCATGGTGATGAGGGCTGTGCACAGATGACAAACTTATTTGCTCTACATAAGGCAGCCTAAACTAAATGTTTCACTTTTTTCCTTAGGTAGTTAACCATGTTTGCATGCTGCTGAGTGGAGATCAACTGGAAAAAAGCATTATTAGGAAAGCTATGACAGAGAAAAAAACTGAAAGTAATTTAGATGCAATCAATGAGTATATGTAGCAATGACTACAACAAGGGGTGCATTCAAGTGACACATTAATCCTTCTCACTTCTCATTGCAACATCAGGAATGTACTTTGTGGAACATATTATTAGACTTGTAGTTAATGACAAATAGTGAAAAATTGGACACACATCAGCTCAGATGTTGTTAGCAATACTGACGATATTTGATTTTAAATAACACAATGGTATCACAAAATGGGATTAAATATGTATCCAGACTACGTTCTGTAACATTATCACTTAAGTTGATTTGAACAAGGCAGTTACTGTCCTTTTTCCTCTAAGTTCACTGTACTTATACCTTGTACCACTGAAAAAGTTACCTGATAGGTGTAATTTCTTCTCTGAATACTATCCAGGTTGTTTAATGTCGCGCAATGCCTCCAGGTTGGTTTGTGCCACATAAGACAGCCTAAACTAATTTTTTCCACTTTTCGCTTAAGCTGAGAAAGATCATTTTGTGCTGCCAAGTGCTGCACAAATACAGAAAGCAATATATATCAGAAGCATTCACACAACTTTTGTGGAATAACAAACTGAAGAAACATGAACTGAATCACAGTGTATATCTAGCAATAGGAACAGCTACAAATGCATTACACTGATACATTCAGCCTTCTAACATTTTTCATTGCCACATAAGTACTAACATATATGTCTCACAAAATGAAGACTTTAGCTAATGTCTTGGGAATGGAGAGGGAAAAGGGAACAAAAGAAATGCTTTTGTTGTTCACACAGCATGCACAATCAATATTGACATTAAAAATGACTCTTCTGTCTGGCACTTTTAGAAATTACTTGAGTTTCCTCATCAACTCATTCATACACCAAAATGAGTGTCAAGATTTAGTATGACCTCCCTTAATAAAAAGATCTATAGGTATGTACTATGCTAATAGTCCTAGAGCCTTTACAATCCTAGCCCATAGGATTACCCTGGCATTGTGCCACCTGACCTTAGTTCCCAGTGCCTATGTTGAGTAAAGCCATTGGAGTGATCTTTGTGGTGAATTTTCTTTTTCCTATCCAACCCTGCATCATCTGTACTGTTTCTCTTAGCTCAAACAATGTATATATTATGCCACAGAGATGGAAGTGTGTCAACTTGAATTTTTTTCACTCAGTATTGTCTAGACTACTGAGGAAATCACAGCAATGCCAGTTTTCATTGCACTACTGACAGCAGTCTGCAGTCTGATTATAATTTGTCAGTTTTTTACCTTGGGCAGTAAACTGACATTCACTGCTACTCACCTCTGTCAGTCAATGAAATGCAATGCCAGATGGCGCACAAATGATAAAGGAAAAAAATAAAAACTGGAATCAAGTACTTTAAATGTATATTTCTTATGTTTAATCAACTTTATGTTGCAACAGGAAACTGGATTTGAATCCTCAAACAAGGGTAGCAAGAACAATCATTGAATAGTATTTTACACATTTGCCACAGGCAACAACATATATTTGCAAGAAGAAAAAGCATTTAGATGTACTGATAATCTGACATTGTATCAAGTCACATTGAAAATACAACAGAAACAAGTTATAAAAGTTGTACATTTTCATTTGATAGTAAAGGTCTAGATGATTGTGATATTGCCAACAGTTAAGATACCAGTCACAGAAGATTAAACAAAGACTGCAACACTGCAGGTGTGTTCCTCTCCTTCTTTATGGTGCCACATTCCCTTATCAATGTTTCCTTCAGAGCAATTATGTCTGTTTTATTGTATATATTATCTGTATCAATGCTTAAAGAACTCCCTTGAATTTGAATAACATTTCTTAGTAAGTGGCAGTAGCTATGGTCATTAAAACCAGCACTGGAATGTTAGGAATGCTGCTCTACAAAATCAGTCTATGTACTTTCAGACTTTTTGGTAAATGTCTTCTCCCTGACTTACTCTCAGTAGTGTATATCAAAGATAAGAGACTGTGAAACCTTGATTTTCCTGGAGTCAGAGTAATCAGAGGCATCTGCAAGCCGTTATCAGGTAACATTTCTCAGTGCTCATCTTTGCAGCATGAGAGTGTGTGCATGTAATTGTGTAGCTCCTTACTTCATGTTTACATTCCCTAGTTAGTACAGATTGTGGTATTCAGGAACAGTAATGATTTAACACCTCATTTGCAAAAGGCTGACTCTGCAATATATAATGATAATTGTGTAGCTAATACACTTATATCACAGTGGGAGACTGTTTGGATCCGGAGAGCTCAATACTGCTAAATAAATACAACTTTTGAAGTAGTGTCTACTTTCTACACTGCTTTATTGTCAAGGCATGTTGCTATTTTTTACACAATACGTTTAGTATAACATTAAAGGGTGAATTACAATGGCCACTCAAAAACAATTGTTATCTTAATTTTAATCCCTTTTTTAGCATAGCCATGTCTGCGTTTCAAAAAGTATGCTACAGAATGCTACCTAACCTATATTTGTAGGTTAATGAACAAAGAAAAAAGACCTTAGGTGTTGTCCACAGCTTCAGGCTTCAGACTGTTAAGACACAATTTATTGATTGCTTAAGAAGTGAAGCGGACAGGATGTAAACTTCACTAGAATATGATGAACTGAAAATAGTTAAGTATCCAAGCAGTTGTCATCCACAGCTTCAAACTTCAAGCTGTTAAAACTCAATTTGTTGAAAGCTTAAAAAGTGAAGCTGACAAAATGCAAACTTCACTAAAATACTGAAATGATTAGCCTAGTAATTAACATCTACAACTTCTGGCTTCAAGTTGTTAAAGCACAGTTATTAAAGCTGACAAAACCATATACTTTACTGGAGTGTAAAAAGCTGATGGAATTGTCCAAATGATTGAAGCTGACAGGATGTAAACTTCACTAGAATATGATGAACTGAAAATAGTTAAGTATCCAAGCAGTTGTCATCCACAGCTTCAAACTTCAGGCTGTTAAAACTCAATTTATTGAAAGCTTAAAGAGTGAAGCTGACAAAATGCAAACTTCACTAAAATACTGAAATGATTAGCCTAGTAATTAACATCTACAACTTCTGGCTTCAAGTTGTTAAAGCACAGTTATTAAAGCTGACAAAACCATATACTTTACTGGAGTGTAAAAAGCTGATGGAATTGTCCAAATGATTGAAGCTGACAGGATGTAAACTTCACTAGAATATGATGAACTGAAAATAGTTAAGTATCCAAGCAGTTGTCATCCACAGCTTCAAACTTCAGGCTGTTAAAACTCAATTTATTGAAAGCTTAAAGAGTGAAGCTGACAAAATGCAAACTTCACTGAAATGCTGAAATACTTAGCCTGGTAATTAACATCCATAACTTCAGGCTTCAAGTTGTTAAAGCACAGTTAATAGATGCTTTGTAAGCAAAGCTGACAAAAACATATACTTCACTGGAGTGTAAAAAGCTGATGAAATTGTCCAGACGATAAGCGCTTTCCTTTATAAACAGGAAGAGCTAACCACACTTTTATACGATCTGAAGAAGGCATCTGCCGAAAGCGCTTATCGTCTGGACAATTTCATCAGCTTTTTACACTCCAGTGAAGTATATGTTTTTGTCAGCTTTGCTTACAAAGCATCGATTAACTGTGCTTTAACAACTTGAAGCCTGAAGTTGTGGATGTTAATTACCAGGCTAATTATTTCAGCATTTAAGTGAAGTTTGCATTTTGTCAGCTTCACTCTTTAAGCTTTCAATAAATTGAGTTTTAACAGCCTGAAGTTTGAAGCTATGGATGACAACTGTTTAGATACTTAACTATTTTCAGTTCATCATATTCTAGTGAAGTTTACATCCTGTCAGCTTCACTTCTTAAGCGATCAATAAATTGTGTCTTAACAGTCTGAAGCCTGAAGCTGTGGACGACACCTAAGGTATTTTTTCTTTGTTCATTTGCCTACCCTCGGTGTCTTTAGTAGTGGTGAGGAGAATTTATTTCTTATATTTTTAGGTTGTATTTAGTTGTTGTTTCCACAATTATTGCAGATGAGTGTATTATAACTTTATAGCAAGGACTGGCATTTTTACCTGTTTTAGCAGAAAAAAATGTGTCAGGTTTGTGGATATCTACCTGACTGCCCTTGCAGCAGTGGAGGTGGCATGTATAATAGTTGTCTTACATTTCTAATGCTACATTTTGAATTTTTATTGTTAATGCTGCAATGTATTACACAGCTAAACCTGTGCTATCTGCATTACAGACATGTCTTAGATTGTCGCTGATATTTGATTCAGAAATTTTTTGGAGTGGCTGTCCTAAGTTGTATATAGTCATAGGCACCACTAACTTTTAAATTATTGTATGCATGATGGATACATGCATTCATACATTAATGAGTTCAGAGTTATCGTGTCTGTGAATTATATATTTAATTATGTGCCTGTTTTCTGTTTTATCTCATACAGGGATATGGCACCCAAAACGAAAGTTGTACCCGACAGTCTACCATATAATGATGCAGAAGATAAGGTCTTTATCCTGGCCTTACATTACTTTGGAGTTGTTCTGTTAGGGAAAGATGGAGGTGACCAATCTACCTGAGATAGGATATGGCAGCAGGTGGTCAATGACATCAATGCTGTCAGAGAGCATGGGAAAAAACCTTAATCCCAGATGCAGGATATAGGAGTCAGTCAAATGAGTTTTAGGTCAAATGAAATTTAGGTCAATTGGGTGTCGGTCAGATGGGTGTCATTCAAATGAGATTTAGGTCAACTGAAGTAGACCCATATATATATATATATATATATATATATATATATATATATATATATATATATATATATAGTTTACCTTTACTTCATCGAACAGCCACAACATCGAATCCCACTGCATCGACATGGCAAAATATTGAAACCCAGAGAGCTGACATTCCCCACACGGTAAGTAACCATTTGGCCATCCAAAAGTCTAAATCTACCAGTTAAATAAACACACAGATGTGGGGGGTTATGCCCCCCACACCCCCCTTACTTAATATTCCAACCTTGAGAAAGCAGAACTGCGGGGGTACTGGGAAAAGTTCCTGTTTATGGCCAAATGGCTACTTACCGTGTGGGGAACATCGTTTCTCTGGCTTTCGATATTTTGCAGTGTCGATGTAGTGGGTTTCAATGTTGTGGTCATTCGATGAACTAAAGGTAACCCATATATATATATATATATATATATATATATATATATATATATATATATATTTTTTTTTTTATTATTATGATAACATTTTAAATCTGCACCTCTGAAGGGGACAGTTGTCTTTCTTGTTTCATTTGATTTTTTTATGCTTAACAAATCTTTTTCCTTACCATTCCTCACATACAGGCACTTCCGGATTTCAGGTTGCCTGCCCAACTGCACATGGTAAGCGCATATTTGTTTGTTGTTGATACCATATATAAGGTAGATTCATGTTTATATGACACTATTTTTTGTAGCTTTAGCATCTGTTGCAAAATTTAACATAACTTTATTATAAGAAAAATATGTGATCAATGTCATTCTCCATTTTTCTGTTTGTTGCGTTTACTGCTTTTTACCATAGGTGATCCTGAAAGTGGCAATGTGGAACTCCTACCACCTGATTTCAGAGCATTGGTAGCCTCTGATGATGATGATGATGATGATGGTGATGAAGAGGCACAGTCTGGGGGTGCAGATGGTCAGTCTGACACTGAAGTTGTGACTCCCACATCCTCTACCCATGTTTTGGATACAATCAGTATGCCTACACATACCCAAGGTACACAGGCATTGGGTATAAGACAGGTTGAGGTTGACACAGTTGATAAGGTTAGTGTGTTATCTTGGTTTCAGATCTGGCTGCTTCTGCCAGTAGCCATCATGAGGGTGTGGTGCCACACAGGAAGGTTGGTAGGGGTGCTTGGATGAGGCCTGCTGTCCCCTGTCCTCCTGAAGCTGTTGTGTCAGGAGGTGCTACCACATGTATGTGAAGGACCATAGTGGAGGCACAGGAACATCCCACCTTGGCCTTTGAAGAGATAGTGTGACTACTAAATGTTGTGCAGGCTGACATGAATGACTCCCCGAACTGTCTGGGAAACTTCCTAGACAGGATGAACAACACACCAGATTGGACAGTTTCTGTGATGGAACGTCTGTTGGGGGAGGTTGGGTATCCTCATGGCCAGACAGCTGCTACATCTTCTGGTGTTAGCAGATATGTCTCTGCAAGATCTCACTCCCGCAGTGACACTACATGCTCTGCTCCATTATTGATTGCAGTGTTCGTACCCAGACATGATAGGCCATAGGGGTTGTGGTTCTGGATGTAGGCATAAGTAGAGCTCATACAGCAGACATCACTCATATCATGTAGCACCCTGACGTTTACACAGGGTCATGGAAGTTGCAATGCAACTCATGGGAGAAATGGTTCTTGTGGAAGCGAGTGATAACTCTGAACTGAATAGTTTGCCATGAACAGCTCATACTTGTTCAAGATGCCTTGACGTAGTGCTAGCACAGTGCTTGATTGTGTTCATACAGACACACACATTGAAAAAAAATAATTAATTTGTCCATAGCACTTCAAACACATGTACGCTACGTAAACAGTACTGTTGAGTGCTGTACATCTGCTGTTACCAGCCATGAACACTCTATACTCTGAGATGCATGAGTTTCTGACTTGCACACACTCACTTTTTTGGTGTCAGCCTTGCCCTCCTACCCCGCCCCCCCCATGCAGTGCAAATGACTTTGCCCTACCCTTTGCACATGTCTTTGGTGACTTAGTGCTGCATATTGGTCTGATGCACACAGTGGATAGCTAATGCTTGCTTTTTCACAAGATTGGATTTATCAATATTTATTGCAGATCAAATGTTGATTTCTTTCTCTACTAATTTATGAATGATTGCTTTTATAATTGTTGAGTCACACTGTATTTCAGTTAGTATTTTCATTACAGCAGTGGAATCAGTAGGTACTTCAGTTTTGCTTTTTGGCATAGTTGTGCAAATGAGGGTATAATTGACCTGTTCCGTGTGGGTTGTCAGTTGCAATGCTAGATGCACACTATTGTTTGCAATAAGTAACTGTATATTGCAAAATCTTACAGAGGACATATTACTTACATAACTGCACACCTCACTCTGCTTATGGGTGTATACATATTTCCATATGACAGTAATCTTTTATGTAGCTTTTTTCTTTACAGGTCCCACACTTACCTTGTCATTACTGCAGTTACAAATTGTGTCCTTGGGGTTGTCCCTGTCTGATGCTATCAGAACATAGCCATTACATGATTAAGTAAAGGTTGGGGAGTCTAACAGGCATCAGTTTTCCTATTTGAATGTGCATAGGATCTTAGGTTTGACATAGCTAGTGATTGTGTGTGCTCTGTCATTTGCCTCTTAGCCAGAGCCAGGGAATACTGTGCATGCCTCTGTCTGCCAGCACCATCTACAGCTGGTGGTCGTCCCTCAGACTCCTCATCTGTACCTGCTGCTGGCTCTGTCTGTGGTCCTTGAAACTGTGGTCCTGCACCTTATTGTCCTTGTTGAAGCTGTTTCCTGAGTATTATATTCTGTAACATGGCATGGACTGTAAGCTTTTCGTCACATGTACCCAGGTTGTACATCAGTGCACCTTCTGCTATGTCTAGACACCAGAACCTTGATTTAAGCAAATCAAACATTTGATGATATTCCTACTTTGAAAATGGGCCTTGTTTTATCCTTGCTCAGTGGGGTTGTACAGGTTTCGCATGGGTGTTGTGAGCCAGGGCTCCAGTGAAAAACCTGCATCCCCCACTAGATGTCCTTCAGGAATACCACCCCTAGCAAACTTGGTGTACAGCTCACAAGTGTGCCATATGTGTGAGTCATTGAAACTGCCTGGGTTAACTGCACAGACATTGTAGATGATCCCTTGGGT
Source organism: Protopterus annectens (assembly GCF_019279795.1). Taxonomy (NCBI): domain Eukaryota; kingdom Metazoa; phylum Chordata; order Ceratodontiformes; family Protopteridae; genus Protopterus; species Protopterus annectens. The sequence continues at coordinate 365,662,729 of NC_056725.1, read as the reverse complement.
ATTACAGACAACCTGACCATTTATAGAGTGGAAATCTTTTCTGGGGATATGCCACCTTCCCTATTCACTGGGTGGAGCTTTTATTTCTATGTATTTGCAATCTATGGTCCTCAACACTTCAGGGAAGTATGCTACTGTATTGAATTCTTGCATAGCTCTTCTTTCTCCTGTGGGGTTTGTGGGAACCAGATATGCTCCCTTACATGTAGTAGCATTGCATTTAAAAAGTGATGCAATATTCTAGAGGCTGATGACGGTGATACCCTAATATATCCCCTGTGAGTCTCTGGAAAGTATCAGTAGCTAGTATACATAATGCTAAACATACCTTTGTTTCTACTGGGATGAGTTCTCTATGATTTCCCTATGGCCTGAGGTGGGACTGGCAGAGGTTGCATATATCCTCAGTGTTTCTCTGTCCACACTGTATCTCGCAACAATTTCTATTTCATGCAGTCCATGATAAGTCAAACAGGGTCTAAACACTCTTTTACTTCTTGCCCAAGGTATGGCAGCAGGTGTAGCACCCTTATTTAAAGCCTGTTTCACATACAGCATAATAATAGTAGCAACAACCTCTAACATGCTGTTTTTCTTCTAACTGTATTCATGCTTGTATTCCAAAGTTTTGGTATACATGGCAAAACCCCCCACTGAGTGTACATGATTACTCTATAGCTTCCTGAATAGCTCCACCATGTTGGATTGATTACTTAGCATTTAATTCAGCTCCTTATGCTTTCATTAGCATATTTTGCCATTTCTCTGCTTAATGAATACCAAATTGCGTTATACAGTATTGGAGGCACAGCACACTGCCAACACAATATCTGCACTTCATGTTAATGATCTCTGTCTTGAAAGTAAAGCCATAACAATTTGTGAATGAAGAGCATATATTAACCTATTAAGAATGAGCAATAAATAATAAATATATACACACGTGGTTCCCTTTCACAATCTCGAATTATGGAATACTCGAAAATTCAGTAACTCGAAACTATAAATAAGAATCAACAAAAATCCCGAAACCCACAAGCACGAAAACAAAAAACCCCAAACATACAGAAAACATACACCACACAACACGCACACCATACAACCCACATCACATAAACTACAAGCCCTAGACTACATGCACGCAGGGGGGCAAGCCCCCCCGGTCCCCCCATGTGGGGGGGCTGTGCCCCCCACCCCCCCAATTATATAACTCAAAGATCGCACTAATACACAAAATAAGAAACACCACAGACATTTTAAACTGCCTCGCACACACACACACACACACACACACACAAATACAGACACATCCAACACTCACACTCATACTCCCACCTCCCTACCCTAACCCACACACACAACTTACAAAACACACACATACACTCACTTACCTTCACTTCCGTAAAACATCCCGACTCACACACTTCCCTTCCCGTAGCTGACATGCATAAGTGCAAATTTAAGATATTTGAATTCGTGCTTATGGGTTTTCGACTTTACAGTCTCGAGTTACTGAATTTCGAGCGTTCAGTAATTCGAGATTGTGAAGGGGAACCACACATGCACATATACACAGGTGTACTTTTTTCACATTATGTGGCCCTGTAACCCCCATACTGATATATGCTAAACCTATTTTCACAACGTTAAGAGTAAGGGAATATTTACTTTGTTGCAAGACTGAATATTCCCTTATCTGCAAAGTTATACAAACTCAGTTTGATTATAAATATGGCAGAGGTCTGGCGGTACATCCTCCACCACTGGTACAAAGGTTTTCCTTTTTCTGCATATCTGCATGAAACTTTTCATTGTATTAGTCTGCTTCACATTTCACAGTTCGCATAGCAGGATGCTTTCTCATCCCTGAATATGTTGCTGTGTATAACGATTTACAGTAACGTTGTCACTTAAAACTCAAAAAACAAACACACATACCCCGAAGAGAATTTAAAGATATCTAACATTTTACTTTCTTTGCACAAAACATATCCGCACTGCAAATCAATTTCTAATTGCCTAATTTACACTGATTGTGTTAAAAATACAGTATTGTGAAGCATACTTCTTGATTCCATGTGTGTTAGTTGACCTACTGTCTGTAGAGTATCAGAATACCTGAGATCATAAGATAATTTTGTTTGAAATTAAGCTTGAAACTTACATTTTTCATTTGGAAAATCTGATTTTTTTATTTATCTGTATTTTAGATTTGTTTTTTTGCATTTCAGACTTTCTATTTTCAGATTACCAGTAGAGGTGGGTTATTTGCTATCACAAAAGACGCTTGCTGTATTACATTGTATGTTTTCTGTACATGAGAAACTGATCACAAACCATGCATAAAGCTGCAAACTATTGAAAGGACAACACTATGGATCCTAAAGCTTAAATATCTGCTTGTCAAGCTGGTCAGTTTGCCATGTGAAGAAATCAATGTATAGGATGTGATATATATTGGTATATAATGACTTAAAATTAAATAAACTATGCCCCATTTGGTATAAAGGACACATGCATGATCAAGGCATGTGAAAATGCACTTAAGGTAGGGGCTAAATGCCTAAATAAATGTGCTGCCTGTTAGATATGTCAGTGTTCTGATATTTATTTACTATTCATAGAATCATAGAGTTTAAAAGACAGACCCCAGGATTCAATAAAATCCATGTAGGCTCCACGTACAGCCTACACAGAATGTACCCATGTACACGGCCATGTTTCCTCCTTGGCAGCATGCCATACATATTAATTATGGTGTGCTGCCAAGGGAGATCACAATAGCGTGGATATTGAATCTATATAAGACAGACTTTACAGACTGTCCCATAACTGTGGACTGTCTGAAAAAATTCTGAACAGTTGATAAGCACAGCACAATACCTTCTGGCCCATTAACCTGGACCAAAAGATGTACAAGACAGTTTATTTCATTAAATTACAATTTTATTTATTTATCTTATGTTTACGTGCTTCTTTGTGTGGTGTGGCGCATTGCTTAGCTATGCTTAGCTTTGTTCACATATACAGCAGGCATCCGCTAGACATTTAAAAATAGAAACTGGATGTATTCAGTTTTCATATTTTTTATTTTCATGTGCTTGTTTGTGTGGTGCGGTATGTTACTTAACTATGCTCATCTTTGCTCATGTATACAGTAGATATTCGCTAGACATCTAAAAATAGAAAGTGGATGTATTCAATTTTCATATTTTTTTTTTATTTTCATGTGTTTGTGCGGTGTGGTACGTTGCTTAGCTAGGCATAGTGAGGTGTACTTAAGGAGTAGATATCCAGTAGACATTTAAAAATAGAAACTGGATATATGCAATTGTTGTAGGTCTGCTATGCTTAGCAATATGCAAACCCACTCAGCAAAGCTGCACTACTCTTACAGGCACCTTCCCAGTATATCTGAAGATATTCAAGTTCCTTTCACTATCCTAGTGGCTAGATAGGTTGAGTCATGATCCACAGTGTAGTAGATCCCTGGTTTGAGTCCTTGCTAGTAATGCTTTTTACATATAATACTGTGAAACTGTGTCAGGTGACTGAACAATGATCGACTTTAAAGTAAATAATTGTTACATTTAGAAACATTTAGAAAAGCTGAGCAATACCAAGCAGTGGTTAAACATGGTTAACTGTCTTTTCCAGTTTGCACTTTGCTAAGCTTCACTTAAACATGGGTTGTGTGAGTTTGCATGATGCTAAGCTACATTGCACTTTTTTTGAAAGTTACGGTATGATGTGCAAGGGTGGAAATGCAGCCTATTTAAAGGCCAATAGGTGGGAATTTCACATTATTCCATGGAGTCTGACCTTGGTTGTGGATATGGTTGCTACTGTAGGTGAGGGAGTGCACTTTCGGGTGCAGAAATGGGGAGTGGAGGAGTCCAGAGTTTTCACTGGACTCCTGGTAGACTGATATGAACCTTGGCTACTGCAGGGCAACTACCAGGGTTCAGAGTTTAAGTCTGAGGTCTGGGATCATTTGGCCAGGGGTCTAACCAGTGCTATTGGTATTCCCTCGCACTGGTGAGCAGTGTCGTCACCACTATGATGACCTGAAATGGAGGAGGAGGGAAACCTTGGACACCTGGGTCCAAAAGGCTATGGATGGGCACACCCCACAGATATGTAAGTATGCCTTCCAGTAATTTATAAATATACAAGCTGAATTTGTGCAAAACTGGTATGCATAATGGTTTGCTTCTCTTACCACAGCTGCCGAAGAGAAGGCTTGCAATGTCCATTCCCATGCAGGGCGTTTGGCCAGGATGAGGCAAGCATGTGGCAAATAAAACCATCAAAGTAATAACTTAATGCATAACTTAACAATGCAATAAAGTAAATATCAATTTTGCAGTCTAAACAGTCAGGTGTGACATACCTGGGGCATCGTACATCTTTATTAATGTTTCAATGCATATCTGAAATGGTAAAGAAAGTTAAAGCAAGTAAGAATGCAGTACTGTGTAGCATAGCTTCCAACCATCAGTTAATGTTGTGGTCTAGCCAGATTAAGAGTCACTGTTCTGGTCTGCTCATTGTCTGAAATATGCTGTAGATTGCGCTCAATCAATGAACAGGGTACATTAGCAGAAGTCCTAGACAGCTATCCATGTATGTAAATGCCAGATCAGATGCAACATTAATTAATAAAGGTTAAAAGGAGATGGTGCTTTGATAATTTTTTCAAATAAAGTGTTCAGTCTTTGTGTAGTCACTGCTTGTGGGTTCTAATCTGACACCAGACAAATGATAAATATGAAGTACTAAATAATGTGCCAACATATGTCATGCATAACCACAGTGCAGTACCCAGATTAAGGGGCAAGCTTGTCTTCTGCTTATTTTGTCTCATATATGCTGTAGTTTGCAGTTAATAAATAAACAGGGTAAATGCATAAGGTAATGCAACTCCTACACAGCTATGCATGTGTGTAAAGCAAGACTTGAAACAACATACATCAATAAAGTGTAAAAGGAGATGCTGCTCTGATAATTTAAGGTTTTCAGATAAAATGTACAATATTCTTGTAGTCACTGTTTGTGTGTTCTAATCCAACACCAATCAACTGATTAAAGTGAAGTAGTAAATAATGTGCCAACATATGTCAGACATAACTGCAGTGCAATACCTAGATTGAGGATCAAGCTTGTCTTCTGCTCATTTTGTCTGAAATATGCTGTAGATTGCACTCAGTAAATGAACAGGGTATATGGGTAAGCTAACATAAGTCCTACACAGCTATCCATGTGTGTAAATGCAACCAATAAAGTGTAAAAGAAGATGGTGCTTTGATAATTACTGTTTTCAAAGAAAGTGCTCAGTCTTCCTGCATTCACTGCTTGTGGGCTCTAATCTGACATCAGACACAGCTATGCATGTGTGTAAAGGCATAGTTTGACACATCAGGAATCAACAAAAGTTTTGAAAGAGATGGTGGTCTGAAAATTTATTTTTTTAAATAAAACAATCAGTCTTCCTGTAGTCCCTACTTATGGGTTCCAGTCCCACAGCAGCCAACTGAGAAATGTGCAGCTGTCTATTGTAGCTAGTGTACATGAACATACCTCTCAACTGTCATGATTTGTGCAGAATGTAATAACTACTGCCCCATATGTATGGTCCTTAGATTTGCAGATATATGACATTACTTGGAATGGGATTTAATGGCAAATATGTTACCAGAACACTTTGCTACTAATGTATGAGCACACTATGTAAAATGTTCCCTTTCTGGAACCACCATTTTGTATGGCTTGACCCATAATGTCCCATGCTAACAGACTGAAAGCTACGTACGTGGAACATCATATATACAATATAAGCAATCACTGTTCTAACAAGTGAAATTTAACATATCTAGAAGTATGTAGTAGTAGTCTATGTAGTTATATTATCTGGGAAGTTAGTAATGTTCTTCTTTTCTCCCTCACCCCACCCCTTCTCCCATTTGATTTATTAATGATATTTATTATTATCATTTGATATTATCATATTATTTGTAATTATCTTTTATGCTGGCCTTATGTATAATTTAATATTGATTTGCTGTTAAAAAAAATTAATTTACATTATTTATTGTTGTGTTCCTCATTTAATTATCTTCAATTTCTTTCCATTACTCATTATTGTTTTCTCTTATGTTATTAATTAAATTGTTTTGGTTATGTTTATTTTTCCTTATGTTTATATTTAATTTACCACAATGGCACGACAGGACCGGGAAGCACGTAAACAAAGGCTTTCAAAATAAGCAGTTGAAGAAATCAAACAGCTGCTAGATCTCCAAAAAGATCCTTTAATGTAACAAGGCAAAGTAAAAATCCACAATATCTTCCAAGCGCTTTCACTCGACCACTTGCGAGCTTTTTCAAGGCAAAAAATATTGCTGGAAGTTCATTCACATTAAATACTTCCACTGTCATCACATGACTTCCTGTGAACCTTTCCCAACAGGAAAATCACCATATAAGGAAATTCTAAAATGCATTCTTATTATCATTAAAAATAATTCATTTTCTAAAAATCTTGGCAACTAGATACCATATTAAACATGAAATCAAAACAAACTGTTAAAATGTGTTAAAAAACAATTCTGCAAAATATTTTTAAAATCACAAATAAATGTAGTGCCCCTTTACCCTCGGGGGTAAAATAAAAGCTCCAAATTGAAACCTAGAATTACTGAATAACATTGTAAAACATTTCTTTCCTAAGTTTCAAGTATATAACATGACATTCCATATATCTTATTATAAGATTTGGTAAATTCAAAAATGAGTAAAACAATAAATGTCATGTTGTGCCAAACTGTGTTATAAACGGGCTTGCCTCAATTTCAGAACACTACCAATGTTAAGGGTGTCATTCAGACCTGGGTATCTAGTAGCGTCTAAACGGAGCTGCCAAAATAGCTCACGGTATTCTAATTCTGACTCCCAACTACCCCCTCTTATATCCGGTTGTACCTGTTCCAAAACCATAAACTTTATGTTCATGTCCTTACATGTCAAAGAGTATTTATAAAAGGCATTACTTTCCTTCCTTACCTTGATGTCATTGAAGTGTTCATAAACCCTTCTCCTAAATACCCTTTCAGTTTTCCCAATGTAAAAACCATGGCACGTGGCACAGCATCCAAGATAGACTACCCCCTTAGATCCACAATTAAAATGTTTGTTAGCGTGGAACTTGAATCTTCTAGAGGGAAGGTAGAAGGACCCCGAATTCAGCATAGCGTGGCATTGCTTGCACATCCCACATGGATAAGTGCCTAATTTCTTTCTATTCTGATTCTGTGGATCCTCTAACCTAATTTCTAAAAGTTCTTTCAAATTCCTGCCCCTTTTCCTAACAAAAGAAGGGAAACTGGGCATAGAATCCTTAAGATCTTCCTGAAGTCTGAGAATGGGCCAATATTTTTTAATAACCTTCTCGATCTGATCTGAGTTGTTAGAGAAAGTATGTATAAAGCTATTTTTTGACTGTGAAATGTCTTTTGAAGGGTTTGGTAACCTCTCATTAACACCCACTCCCAATAAAGGGGGATATTTATTAGCCCTCTTCTCAGAAATTTCTGTAACTAGTGCTTCTACCAGGGCTTCCGGATATTGTTTTTCATTAAAGAATCTCTTTAAAATGGAAACTTCCTCATTGAAAAGTTTGTCCGTGCTGGACATTCGTGAAGCCCTAATTAGTTGACCCTTCACTATCGCCTTCTTTTGATAGAAGGGATGTCCACTATGATAATTTAGGAATGCATTTGAAAAAGTGCTTTTCCTGTAAATCTTAGACTGGAAACATATATTTGAATAGTCCTTAACCAGTGAAATGTCTAAATAATCAAGTTGATGTTTACTGATCTTATAGGTGAACCTAAAAAATGTGGTCGTCATATTGATATAATCCATAAATTCCAATAAACTTCCTTCGTCTCCCATCCACACCCCATTTCACCACTGTCCTATCTCCCCATTTTTCTTTTCTTTAAAGATTTTTTGCACAATGCTGTGTGATACACAGCATCACTTAGCTATACTAAATGGTAGTATATTGATATATGTATTTGAAAACATAGTAATCAAGTTAAAAAATTACACCTTCTCCCAATTTCAAACCCTGGACCATTGCACCTGAAGAACAGTCCCTTAACCTGCCAAGCCACACAGCCAGTTAATTAACAGAATTTTTTAAGCAAAACCTAAATACTTTAATTTTCTTGTCATTAAGCATGTTTATGCCATGCTGAGCATTGCCCCGCATTGTGCAAATCTGCTAAAAGATTAATGGAAAAATAGGAGTGTAACTGGGACTCTTGTGCAGAACTACATCACTATAAAGCCATACACATAATAATAGATATAAGAGAGGTATCTAACAGCAGGCAACTGTGCAATTATATCTACAACATTTGAAAATACACCTGCTAAAAGATTAATGGAAAAATAGTGTTTAACTGGCACACTGGTAGAGAAATACATCACTATAAAGTCATACACAGAATAATAGATGTACATGAGGAATGCAACAACAGGTAACTGTGCAATTATATCTATAAAAGTTAAAATGCACCTGATGTAACACTGACTAAGTAGTGCAATATGTTAAATGCTCTGAAAACATTATTGTTTTGGTTCACATGGTCCTGTGTTCAAATCCAGTGGTGTCTAACATTTAAAATACATGTGTACATCACCATTATAAGTTCTGACATCTATGACTGTCTCATCACCTATTTTTCCACCCAAAGCAGTACAGATGGAGTGTCTGCTTACCAATAATGGAAATCAAAGGCCTACAGATAGGACCACAATTACACTATTCCTATTACAACACTGGAAGTGCATAGAATGTCAGGTCATGCATTAGTATGAATTCACAGAGGACAAGTATGTAATTCAAATGGGCCCAGTAATATCAAACTGTAGCACACACTGATTTCCTACTGATATGACACACAGCCACAACTGCACAAGTAGCACACACATATGGAGGTCATGCTAGAAGCAATGGTCTACAGCACACATGTTCCAGATGACACATAGGTTCATAGGTTCATAGGTGTGTACTAGACTAATGGCCCTGGAGCCTTTATAAGCCTAGCCCATAGGATTACCCTAGCATCATGTCATCTGACCTTAGTTCACAGTGCCTCGGTCAAGTAGAGCCACTGGAGTGATCCTCCAGTGTGATTTCTCTATTTCCAATCCACTCATCAAGATTTCTCTTGAAGAGGGCCAGTGAAGCACTCCTCTTGACATGTATGGGAAGTCTATTCCATAGCATGGGCAGTCTCTGGGTTATGAACCTGTCCCTCCAGCTTGTTCTGTTGATTGTGGTAATGAGGTTGAGGTCTCTGGATCATGTATTGTGGAGGGATTGGGATTTCTTTAGATGTAGCATTTCTAACAGAGCTGGGTTAGACATGGCTTTGTAAGTCAAGCAGAGATCACCTCTAAGTAGGCAATATGAGACAGAATAGTTGGAGTTTTTTGAGTCTGTCCATATAGGAAAATTGTTTAAGGCCTAGGATCCCCTTTGTGTGGTCCAGTTGTTGCAGGTTTCAAGTGAGATACATACCAAATGGGGGATTGTACTCAATGATTGGCCTAATGAGGGAAGAGTAGAGGGAGACAATGACCTCTTTCTTCTTAGATGCAAAACCCTTAGTAATGAGATGTGCCACAAAGAAGGGCTTTCTGACCACAGTGGCAATGTGGTGGTCAAAAGAGAGGTTGCTGTCAACCTGTGTTCCCATATATGTTATAATGCCGTATGTGTTCAGTGGACTGCCAATGATGTGGTAATTCTTGGGAACTTGTTTTTTCCCAAAGGGGATGATGACATTTTTTGGCATTGAGCTTAAGGCCCTGGTTCTGACACCAGTCATTGGTCTTAGTGAGACCTTCTTGTAGGATGTCAACATCACTTGGGGAGTTAATTATGGCTCCCAACTTGAAATCATCTGCGAACTTTGTCATCCAGAGTCTCTTTGTGTTAGCCTGGAGTTTATAGAAGTAGATCACAAACATGAGAGGACCCAGGACCAAACCCTGTGGGACTCCACTCATGACTGTTTGGCAGTTTGACTTGGAGTCAGCTACTTTCACACTGTGGGTTCTATCTGTGAGCCAGTTTGCAACCCACCTAGTGATATACTGGTTGATGCCTAGCTTAGTGAGTTTTTCTATGATTTCTGAGTGGGGAATGGTATCAAAGGCCTTGGCCAGATCAAGGTAGGCTGTATGAACCACCTTGCCTTCATCCACAGCTCTGGTGTCTGACTCAAAGAAGTTGACCAGATTGAGCAGGCATGATCTACCCTTCACAAAAAGCAAACTGTGTGGGATCCAGAGTTTGGAGATTCCCTATATCCTTGTTTATTAGGTCCATGATGATGCTAACATAGCTTTGTATATCAAACTCATCAGGCTAATGGGGTGATAGTTCTCAGGGTCTGTAGTCGCTCCTCCTTTATGGAGAGGGATGATTGTAGCAGAGTACCATTTGGTAGGGACAAAGCCTGTGGTGAGGCTGTTATTGAAGAGGGCACATGGCTGAAGTGCCAGTTCACTCTGTAGTTCATGTAGAACACAGCCAGGGATATTGTCAGGTCCCTCAGAAGCTGTATTCTTGGCATTGGACAGTGGTGTTTTAACCTGTGCAGCAGTAATTTTGGGTACCTGGCAATCAACTGGTATTGTGATTGGTCCTTTAGTGGGGGAGAGAGGGGTAAAGTTGACACTGAATCTATCGGCCAGTATATTGTCAATATCTGTTGGCTCGGTATAGAAGGTACTATTGAGCAGTAGCTCTGAGCAAATCTGGGTATTGCTGTGGAGATTCTTTACATAACTATAAAAGGCCTTGTGGTTGTCTTTCCTATCTGTTGCAATTCTGTTTTCATAGCTAGCTTTAGAGGATTTGATGAGGGATCTCAACTTTTTGTTGAGGCTGATAAGGGAGTTTTTCCAGTCTTGGGATTTCCTCTTATTCTGCAATAGTTTCCTCCTTCTGTTGTAGGGTTTTTTTATGGCAGAGTACCACCAGATTGCCTTCCTGTTTCTGGAGGAGAGCATCTTGGTTCTATTGGGTATGGCGAGATCCATGCATTTGTGTATGTGTTCGTACAGGGCATTAGTGTATGATTCGGGGGTCATGCAACTGTTCTTCAGTTGCATGGGTGCTGTGAAGTTAGCCACCTCTGTTTTAGGAGCCCCAAAGTTAGCTTTAGGGATGTTTTTCATGGTAGTTACCTTTGCGGGGTGGGGGTGGGAGGGATGTCAATTTCCAAGATGATTAGTTTGTGGTTGGATCTAACCAGGGAGGAGTTGACTATTGGTACAGAGCTACGGTCACCCATGTTAGTAATAACTGGATCAAGAATGATGCTACCTCTAGTGGGGGTAAGAACGAGCTGGTCCAGGGCATTGGAGTTAATGAACTCCAGGAAACATTGGACAAGTGTATTGGTACATGAGTAGTTTTCCCAGTTAATGGAGGGGTAGTTGAAGTCACCCAGTATGAGAGTGTTAGGTTGGACCCTAATATTCTCCGGGGTGCTTAGGAACATGGATTGCGAGTCTTGGGACATGGTTGGGGACATATAGCAGGCTAAGACCTGAACTGCTGTCTTACCCAGTGTTAGCTGCACCTGAATTATCTCTGATGCATTATGTTGGGCTACTAGACTGGAGGTGTGCACATCCTTTATGAACATGGAAACACCACCACCTTTGGAGTTTTGGTCCATGTTCTGGGGCTGAAATGTGGAATGAGTTATAGCCTGATAGTGCAGGGGTGCTTACTGCTGCCTTGAACCAGGTCTCTCTTACAGCACAGATGCCAATGTTCTCCATTTTAAGGAGTGCTTCAAGCAAGTGCATTTTGAGATTTAGACTTCTAGCATTGAGCAGCATGACCCTCAGATTGCATTTGTTTGTAGCTGTTATGGTGGTAATTTGGTATTTCAAACACCACCTAAAAAGACACTATAGGGGTGGCAACAGCCTTGGTCAGTATCCAGAAACCCAGAGGTGACAGATACAGGCCATCTCTAGCAAAGCATCAAGGTCTGTCAATCATTTCATCTCAGGCAGACAGGCACTGGATCACCTTAGAATGACACCAGAAACTTAGCCGATTGTTGAAATCAATAATTTTCTGCTTGTACTGTGGTATCATTCTGGGTGATAATAGGAGGCTGCTCAGGGCTAGGGTCATACCTGCCTGGGATACATAATCCAAGAGCTCCTCCATGCCTCTTTTCATGTAGCCCAGGAAGTTATGTCTCAGGTCATTCACATCCACATGTACAATAACAGAGTCATATTTGTACCTGTTGTTGAGGGACCTGAGTGAGTGCATTATGTGGCAGATCCTGGCACCTGACAGGCATCTGACTGTTACGTTCTCCTTATTTAACCTTGAGAGGGACATCAGTGTGCCTCCCTATCGAGTCACCTATGAGTAGTCTGTTGGGCATGCTGTTTTGCCTTAGGGGCTTTGGTTGAGCGGCACACTGTTTAGGAGAGTTATTGTCTCATGATTAGTGTTGTGTTGTGGTGGTCGAGTGTGTTTCTGCCTTGGAGGTCTCTGCTATTTGGGTAGATTTTTACTGAGATCCTCCATGAAGGTGAGTGTGTGGTTTGTGTTTTTATGTGAAGGCAGTGCTGGTGTGTGTTCTGGGGGGCTATGTGTTCCATGTGGTGTCGTGCAATTGTTGACCTTCTCCGCTTGACCAGTTATTCCGATCTTGGCTGGACAGTGTGTGGCTTCAAATTTGGATATATAAGTGCATCTCTCGCAAGTCTGAGTTGACTTGGCAGTTGTCCAAATGTTTGACATAATGGTAAATGTACCCCCCCGACCTTGTTGTAGGACACACCAACCATGTTGTCTTTTACTCTGTTAATGATACCTTTGTTTAACATACTTACCTTAAAATACAAACCTCAATTTCCAGTTGGATGGATTCCCTCAGTCAGGTTCTGGCTGTACACCAAGGCTACCACAGGTCCCACCGTTACTCACAAGTGTTGCCCTGCACATTCTGCAGCCTCTCTACTATGCTTATTGCCTGCAGCAGCAGCAGCTTCAGCCTGCAGCACACACATCTGTATGTATTAAGTTGCTGCTACAAATATTCTCTCTGTGCTGATGTAGTATCTTTACCCCAGGAATTTCCACCCCAAAAATATGAGAAAGAGGATGGAATCTACATTGAGGCCTTATATCTTGTTGAATAGTTGCATGGGATTAGCTGATTATACTGCAAATCAGCTGTGTATGCTAAATTTAGGATTCCTGAACCACAGATTGGTTCAGAGACAATCACTTGCTAATGAGAACCATCTTAAAAAGGCAAAGTCCTAGCAAGGGGATCTATTGTGTATGAGAGTTAGTTTCTGTGGTTAACTTGTTGTCAAACTACTTATCTATCTGTATCTTTCAAAAGAGGAGTATAGTACTTCATCAGGTATGTAACCATTTTGTTTCTAACATAATGCAGATGTTTCAAGATACTTAGGGGGAACAGGGATTATATCAGTAAGCCTTTCTTAGAAATGTACTGATGACATACCATTGATCTGCAGCTGAGTTACATCTACAGAGGATGCACAGTACAGCAAGAATATAATGATGTATGTCAACTAGATACACAGGTCTCCTGGAGACTTCCTTTGTTAGCAGTTGTAATACTACACTGCTGTTTGGTTGGCACTGTTGTTTATACATATGTTATGGGGGGGTTCTGCTAAGGGGCACACTACAACTGGACTCCTGTGTTGGGCATGTGATCATATGTGAGTATCACTCATGGTACAAACAGGAGTAGGTCACTATTGCTACTATCTTAGTTGGTTCCACACCCTTTGTATGTTTGGGACACTGTTGAATATGAGATGTGTAATCAAGTGGGGAATACTGATAGCCTTCCTTTATTGTTGCATCTCTACAGACTGTACTCCTACGTATGTGATCCTGACATGTATTCTCATTTATTTGTATTTCAAGAGATATCATGCATACCAGATGCTGGCCATCTTCCACTGAGGCAGAAAATGACCTCATCATTGAAGCCTTGCAACAATACTACCAAGTCCTGCTTTCCAGAGGAAGGGCAAATAGGGAAGAGTGACAAGCCTTGAAGGATGAACTGGTGCATAACATAAATGCTGTGTGTCACCAGAATCACACATATGAGCAGGTGTGATGACGTGCCATAGATATGATCCACTTCGCATACAGACGGTCAGCGGATATGGCCAGGGATCATCAGGTCACTGGTGATGGCCTGCAGCAGAACACTCTCTGTCAGCCACAGAAGAATTCTTGGTGAACCTTGCAACACAGGACAGCTCCCAGGCATCCATCACATAATAGGTCATGGATATGAGTTTCACCATTTCCACTCAAGAGGAGCATCCAGGTATGCTTAGTTGGATTAACATTGGAATACTGTAACATTTAGTGTGTCAGGGTGTACATAGTTTTATGTGGGTGTCAGGTGTTTCATGCAGTTGGGGGAATGAGGCTAGCTGCAGTTTTAACATTATGCACAGATTGTGACCCACATACCTTTTAACATAGCAGCTACTGTAAATGGGAGATATTTGGGCATATTACCAAGACAGAATATATGTGTGTGAATGAGAGGGAGGATAGAGGAATGGTGAGGATGCAAGAAGTAGAGGTGGCGAAGGTGGATAAGTTTAAATACTTGGGATCAATAGTTCAGAGTAATGGTGAGTGGGGAAGAGAGGTAAAGAAGAGAGTACAGGCAGGATGGACTGGGTGGAGAAGAGTGTCAGGAGTGATTTGTGACAGACGGATACCAGTAAGAGTGAAAGGGAAGGTCTACAAGAGGGTAGTGAGACCAGCTATGTTATATGGGCTGGAGACAGTGGCATTGACAAAAGGGCAGGAGTTATAGCTGGATGTGGCAGAGTTAAAGATGTTAAGATTTGCACTGGGTGTGACGAGGGTGGACAGGATTGGGAATAAGTATATCAGAGGGTGAGCCCAGGTTGGAAGGTTTGGAGACAAAGCCAGAGAGGCAAGATTATGTTGGTTTGGACATGTGCTGAGGAGGGATGCTGAGTATTTTGGGAAAAAGATGCTAAGGATGAAGCTACCAGGTAACGGGAAAAGAGGAAGGCCTAAGATAAGGTTTATGGATGTGGTGAGAGAAGACATGCAAGTGGTTGGTGTGACAGAGCAAAATGCAGAGGACAGGAAAAAATGGAAACAGATGATCCACTGTGGCGACCCCTAATGGGAACATACGCAAGATGATGATGATGATGATGATGACTAATGTTATACTGTAACATGTGGTGCTGTTTACATTACCTCTCCCTCAAATTCTTTTCAGGACTGTCAGCAATAGGGAGAGGCCATGCTCCTGGTGCTGATAAGCACAAAACATTTTTGCCAGACATGTAGATTTAGTTCAAGGTATTAGCTAAAGTGTCATCCCAGGCCTGCTGTCTGGATTGATGCACTGTCTGCATGACTGCCAAATGTACAGATGTTTTCTGACTGTACACAGTTTAGGGTCATACGTATGCCTTGTAGGTGTGACCACAGTGACTGATTTTACAGTATTGCCAGGATATTACAGATTGCCAAGAGAGTAAACTGTGCAGAGTTCTGCAGAATATCGACAGTGTACATAATTAATGTTTTGCTCATGAGATTCTAGTTTAAAGAACTGTTATTTTTAAATAATTACAGATTTGGGTTATAAAATAATGTCCTCATGTCCTACTATATGAGACTGTGTGCTATACAAGTCTGTAATAGTGGCAGAAGTGTATACAGCTTAACATATATTGTAACATAGTAGCGCAGAGCATAGTAGTGCAAATATTAATGTGATGCTTTTCCCTTTGTATCACAGGTGACCTGGAAGGGAGGTCTTTGTCCCCATCACAACCTGATGTCAGTGTCTCTTCAGACTCTGATGATGATAGTGGCCAAAGTGATACACAGCTCAGGGTTGCAGGGGCTGAATCTGTCTCAGAGGTTTACATCCCTCATCTTCCCTCATTATCACCGTACACAGCCAGTATGCCTATACATACCCAGTCCTCTGAGGCCACAGATATTGGACAGTCGGAGGGTGGGGATATTGAACAGGGAAGTGTGGCTACTGTGGCTGCAGTGACTGTTGACAATGGCCATAGCCAAACAATTGGTGAGGTTCCACACAGGCGGATTGATAGGGAGTGCTTATAGGAAGCCTGCTGTCCCTTCACCACCTGTTGCAGATGTCTCATCACGTGTTACTTGGCATATGTTTAGGGCCATCATGGAGGCACAGGCATGTTCAGAAAGGAACTTCCGATGAATGTTCAGGATTGTAGATGCAGCACATTCTGACATCTGTGACTGCTTCCATTGGGTTGCTGATACCCTGGATTGGTTCACTGATGCAGTGAAAAGATGTTGGTCTGGACAGATAACACACTATCTGTCTTGGAAAGTACATTTTCTGTGATGGAACATTTGGTTGGAGTTGAGCATCAGCCTCGTGGATGTAGTTCAGTAACTATATCTGCTGAGAGTCCACATGGCCATGCACAATCACGCTCCCATAGTGGCAATAGATTCAGCGCACCAGAAAGGAGTGTGATATCCACACCAAGACATGGTTGGCTGTGGGCTCATGGTCCTGGGTGTTCCCATGGAGGACACGTTCCCAGCTGACAGCAGTCACCCTCATGTAGTATCCCAGCATCTGACCTTGGGCATGGAGATGCCAGTGCAACTCCTGGCAGAGCCAGTTCTCATGTTCGGGGGTGGAGAGGATGAACTGTAAGCTCTACCATGCACGGCTCAAAGCTGTCCAACATACAGGCATGTAGGGCTAGCACAGAGCTTGGTTGTGTTCATGCAGATACCCACACACCACTGTCACAGTCAGGTCACCTACAAACACATGCCACATTTACATTGTCCATCTTGCCTGTTTTCCTTCTTTACTCGCACACACACTTGCCAACCTATTGAGTCAGCCTAGGCCTCCTGTGCCCCCACACAACACCCTGTGCAAGTGATGATACCTGTGCTACATCCCTGTCATCCTTGTCATCGATACAGGGAAATGAAGCTATGTGTCTGATGCACAGGGTGACTATCTAAATTAATATGTATTTGTTTCATCCATTGTTGCCTTTGACATGCTACTTGTAGCGGTCAGTTACAGATATTGTATGTTGACATTTATAATGAGTATAGCACATTAATTTGGGTACGTTATGTTGGATGCTGTTGTAATGGCTGTGTAGTCACACAATGAAAGGTATCTCATGGAACCGTTTATTTTTCATTTTCAGGATTGTGTAGGACACAGCTATGGGTACACATCTACAATAAACTCATCAATGTCAGAGCACAGGACTGAATATCAGCACAGAAGAAAAATGTCTTTAGAAAGGTAAAGCAGTATAGGTGTATGGGTCCATAGGTTCATATCTGTATAATAGGCTAACAAAAACAAGGGCTTCTTTCAGTCTAGCCATGTATCCCTAAACTCTGACAAGGTCTGATACTCTTGATAAGTTTAAGCAGGGTTTTGGGAGCTGAAACATCTACAAGCCAGGGCATGGGAGATGAACCATCAACTGTTTCCCTGTGTCCATTAGAGACATTGGTCCTAAACCAGTTATAATTGTTGTGTTCCCCATCCAATTGTGTAACTTGCACTTGATTTGCATTAGGGTGGAACTCTGCTTCACATGGATGGGGAGTCTGTTACATATAGAGTATAGTGTCTGGGTTAGACACCTGTCTCTTCAGCATATCCTACTTATACCACAGGCAAGGTGTAGGCCTGTAGAACAGGTAATTTTTGTGCTAGTCCTTTCTTGGATATGCAATAGGTACATAGTGGGGTCTGATACTGCCCTGTATGGCAGGCATACACCTCCCTTCCAAAGCATGTAAGAGACAGAATACACAGTTACAGCCTTGATACAGTCTGCATATGACATGTTATGTGCATTGTATATTGGTTTACCGTGGAACCTCTGTGGACGTTACAGTTATCATATATGCCTTAGTTACATACCAAAGGTGGCACTGCACTATGATAGGTCTGATGAATGCCAAATACAGTGGAACAATGACTTCCTTGGATTTACATGCCATACCTTTATTAATAGGTTGTGCAACAAAAAATGAATTCCCAAATATTACAGACCCATGACAGTCAAAGGCTAAATCACTGTCTATGTGTCCATAAGTCCCCTCCTCCTAACATCCCTCACTCCTCAGAAAATATTGCTACCTCATTCAACCCACACTTCACACAAACCATACTATCACTAGCTAAACAACACAACCCCCTCCCCTCCAACCCACACATTCAACTAGTAATCTCCCCACTGCCTTCTCTTTTTCTCCTGTACCTACCTCCAACATAAAAAAACTCTTAACTAAACTTAAGTCCACCATATTAGCAGCAGACAACCTCCCAAGTGAATACCTGCAAATCGCAGCGCTCTGGCCTACCCAGTATCCATCTTGATTAACCAATCTCTGTCAGAAAGTTACGTTCCAACACTGTGGAAAGTATCACATATAATTCCCCACCACAAAGGTGGACCCTCCGCAGAACTAACCAATTATTGCCCCATAGCTATTCTCTCTCTACTCTCCAAAATACTAGAGAGATGCATACACTTTCAGATCTCAGACTACCTCCTTACTAACAACCTCCTTTCCAATACTCAGCATGGTTTCCGACCAAACCATAGCACCACCACTGCCTTAATCTCCTTTACTGACACTATCCTTCAGCATAAAAACAATGGCTATCTCTCCTCTGCTATTTTCCCAGACCTATCTAAAGCATTTGACATGGTCCCACACAAACAACTTATCTCTGTCCTCAATAACCTATCCTTCTCACAATCAGTCACCAGCTGGTTTCAGAGTTACTTGTCTGACCGCTAACAATCCATTTTATGGCAGAATGACATATCTCCCCAACTACCTGTCTCCATAGGGGTTCCCCAAGGATCCATCCTTGGACCCCTACTCTTCTCTATCTAGCCTCTGCCACCAAACATGGCACACTCATACAATACGCAGATGACTCAACCATCATCTGCTCAGCCCAGTCCCTACCCAAACTGCAAAAAGTCACACAGGAAGCCTTTTCCTCTGTTGAAACTTGGTTATCCGATGCCCAATTAATACTCAACCCAAACAAAGCTAAACTACTCATCTTCCAACCCACCAAACATACTCAAAACAACTCTCACTTTAACATCACAGCAAAAGACAACACCCCTATATACCCAACTGAACACACCAAATTGCTAGGAGTGGAAATAGACAATAAACTAAAATTTGACATTCACATATCCATGACCATAAAAAAAGTACACAAAAAACTAGGAGCGTTATACAGAAATAAGCAACTTCTCACCAAAGCAGCAAAGATTTCAATAGCAAATTCCCACCTTATATCCACCCTACTTTATGCCTCTCCAATATATACCAACCTAAGGTAATGCGATCTAAACAAGCTAGAGACCTGCTACAACAAAATTGCCAAATTCGCCACAGGGGCATCCTACCGTAGTCATCACTGTCTCTCACTTGCTGAACTGGGCTGGCTTGAACTCCTTCACCTCCTTCAATGGTATCAACTCTCACTCGCCCACAAACTAGTAAACCATCCACTAAATGTCCCATCCCTCCAGAATCTGCTCCAACCCTATCGCACCACCAGACCACTAAGATCCAGCAACAAAAATCACTTGCAGATCACTAAAGCCAATAACTCTGCTGGTGAAGCACTATTCTCTTGCACCATAGCCAAATTATGGAACTCCCTCCCACCCACAATTACCGCCGTACCATCATGCACCCACTTCAAAACTTTACTAAAAGCGCACCTAAAAACATGCTGGCTATGCCCTTGCAACTCCCACTCTAATATCACCCACTCCATCCAACCACTACCTTTCTTTCCACTCTACTAACTACCTTGATTATAGCAAGCTCAGATGCTCATAAGCCTAGTACTTATTATACAGCAGGAACTTCTTATTGTACTTCACAGATAAAGATTCTAGTTGTCTACTGATGTACTATGTTCTTCATCTGTAAATATGTTGTAAGTAATTGCTATGTAAAGTGTTAATCGCTATGTAATCCAATGTAACTACTGTCTGTTTATTTTAACTGTGGAGCCGGGGCCTCCGCTGAAAATGGACCTACATCCAGTTGGACACTCCCGGTCAACAAATATAAATAAATACATAAAAATAATAAATAAATAAGTCTCCGAGTACTGGATCAACTGTTGGAGGTGTGTGGGCAGTAGGATAGGGGTCTATATTAGATAACCGAATGTCATCTTTAGCAAACCCTCACATGAGTGAAAATGCCGGTAATCGAACTTGGTATTGCGGGTGGCTGCACCCCCCCCGCTAACTATATATTCCAACTCCGAGATTGCACTACAGTGAGGAAAGGGCAAATATCCCACTCCTCACTGTACCACGACCCCACAAACACCCTTTCGATTCCCAGCATTTTTGCTCATGTGAGTGTTTGCTAAAGATAACATTCAGTTATCTAATATAGACTCTAGGATAGTTACCAGAAGTGGATGACTTCCCAAAGGATAGTATTGTGCATTCCTTGGCATTTACTGTTATTCCATGGCTCTGATAATAACTGTATGTCTGTGTCAGCTCATCCTGGATAACTTTTGTGTCGGTGTGGGATTCAATGACAGCTCCTAATTTGCAATCATTTGTAAATTTAGTCAGCCAGACCACTGACAGTGGCCGTGACTGCAGAGAAGTAAATGCCTAGAAGGACCAGTCTGAGGAATGATTTGTGAGGGAGTCCACTGCTGACTGGCCTCATTGCAGAGGTGGAGTCCCCAGTGCTAAAGTCCTAGATCATGTCTATCAGCCACTTGGCTATCGACCGGCTGACATACTAATTTGTACTTAACCTCTAGAGTTTGTCAACAATGCCTGATGACATTATAGTGTCAAATGCCTTGTCAGGCTATGGTAGTTGGATTGAATCATTTTCCCCTCATCCACTGCTTTGTTTACCACTCAATGAGGTTCACTAGGTAGGGTAGGGATGATCTGCCTAGACAAAACCAAACTGGATTTGGTCCAGTGTCTGTAGGTGTACTAAATCTTTATTGATCATTTCTATGATAATTATTTTCATGGCTTTAAATATCAAACTACTGAGACTTCTAGGACAGTATTTGTCACTGCTTGCTGGTTGTCCTGTGTGCAACTTGGTATTGAAGTTAATTTCATCATGGATTCCAAAAAAAATGTCACCCAAGGTGTGTGAGACTGTACAGAGCACTGCCAAACACTGGAGGAGAAACTAATATGTACACCCTGTAAAGGTAAGGATGGAGTATATAGACAGTTATTCTGCAGTTAGACACTAATCAAACAGTGCTTACTGAAAACAAATAATTACCTTGTAATGAATGCTGAAAAGAGGAGAGTCACCTGAATTGCTGCTGCCTGGCTACTACTACTGCTGGTCTCACCATGGCCACACTCTGCTGGGATACAAAGCTCCTATTCTTTTTCTGTCACCAGAAACAAAACATTAGCACCGAGCTCAAGATAAGAAGCAGGCCATAGCCTGTTTATTGATCCACACACACTTGTCCCACATGATGCAAGGTTCTGTAAGTTTGTCACAGCCTTTTCCAGGTAGATGTCTTGATTAGCAACCAGAGCAATAATATGACTATTGCATGTGTTATGCCTTGTGTTCTGAGGCTCATAGGATTTGACTATGGTACTGACCTCGGGGTGATTAGAAGCACAACTGCTGCTTCACAATATAATGTTCAATGTCAGGTGACGTAGATGTCCAAGGTTGATCTAGCTAACTCCACAGCAGCAGTGATCCATGTTATGTGACAGTTTCACAGCAATTCATGCAGCCTGCCCGCCAACAGCGTAATGGTGTACATCTGCATGAGATGGATGTGAGGCCTATTGCAGAAGAGTGCCCACCTTTGGCCAATGTGTTTGCCTTTTCCACATGTCCTAGGTATGTCATACTGTACATTTATGTTACCAGAACACAAAACTGTATTCCCACATCATTTCATACAACATCCATTTGCTGTCTGGTTGCTTGACAGGCATTGTAGATTTGCAAGGCCAAATAAAGACTGCAAAGTTGAACAAGTTTTCTGTGCATGCACAGATATTCACACATCTTCACTGCAAAGAGTGCCTACAGACAATGTGTTTGAGGCTGTGACCACAAAGGTGTAGCAGCATGATCCTAACTTTGCTGGAGTTGTACATTGTCATATTTGTAGGGATGCTATTGCGACCCTGGCTAATAACAGGATTATGGTTAATGCAAGTGACATATGCCTGGCAAAGCAGCATACTCAATCTAACATATTATGCCACACTTCCAGGTACTGTTTTACCTTAGGATAACAACAGAAAGCTGATAACATGTTGCATTTAAGCATCTGTCAGGCCACTGCCTAACCATGGCCTGTTGTGATGTATACGCAAGCAATAATCTATTGCTAATAGCATTATCATTAACTCTTGATGAGATGTGGAAAGTGTCCCCAACCCTCCACTCCTACTCCACACAAACACAACATGTGAGAGATGCGACTATATTAAAAACCTTGAATCCATGCTCCCTCACACACCAGTCAGTACATACGACAATAAGCGGGTTGCCAACATGCACACCTCACCTCCTACTCCACCCAAACCCACATCACACATACCTACATATGAGGAGAGCCTTACAAGAAACATACCTAAACACCAGACACCTCAGAATCCCAAACACAAGCTTGCTACACATAATACCACTGCAGAAGACAGTACACATGATAGCTCACGCACCACTGTCTCACCGGTCAAACACCTAAGGCAAAACATAAAATCAAACATATAAGTCATATGTGATTACATCATAAGACACATTGATGTCCCTCTCACTAGACTATATAAGGGAAAGGTCATGGTCAGTGAGGTGCCAGGATACACCATACCACACATGCACTCAAGTCTGATAACATCAGCTACTGTTATGACTATGTCATAGTTCCTGTTAGTATGTATGACTTGAGACATACCTCAATGGACTGTATGCAGAGACATGACTGAACTTATGGACTATGTGTCTCAGGCAGGTATGCCCTTGGCCTTCAGCTACATTTTACCTTCACCTAGGATAATGACTCAATACAAACAAAGAATGACTGACTTCAATAACTGCCTTAACATGTGGTGTCATTGTAAGGGGATCCACTATCTGTCAGCCTGGGATGACATGCTCAACAGACCTCAATGCTTTGCCAGAGATGGTCTTCATCTGTCACCCCTGGGATTTTGACTAGAGGCCAAGGCTGTTGGGACCCCCATAGTCCATCTTTTAGACGGTGTCTCAAGGAAAAATTTCCAATTAGAGAACCCCATCTACAAACAACATCACGGTTATGCTGCTAAACGCTAGGAATGTCAACACGAAACTCCACTTACTGGAAGCTCTCCCCACCTTGGAAGATGCAGATATTTGTGCAGTCACAGACACCTGGCTCATGGCTGTGGAGAGAATCACAGCCATACCAGACTACACCTCCTTCCATACGTTCAGACCTCAAACTTAAGGTGTGCAAGTAATGGAGGCGGTGTAGAAATATTCATTAAGGATACATACACTTCCAGATTAGTTAAACAGTATGATTCCCTAGAGAAACTGCAGGTGATATTGACTGTTTGTAGGCCACTCAACCAGGTCATTGCCAGCTACAGGAGCAACTCCATGAATCAGGACACCCACAAGATACATCCAAACAACATGGTTTTGGGTGACTTTAACTACCCACTGACTGATTACTTGTGCTCAAACTGACTTTCCCAAATGTTAGTTGACTTCATTAACTACAATGCTCTGGACCAGAGTGTTGACATACCCAAAAGGGGCGCCAACATACTGGATCAGATGCTTTCCAATATAGGGGACCACTGTAGCACCCCCACTGTGAGATCCTCTCTGGTGAGATATGACCACAAATCGGTCTCATTGAAAGTAAGTATCATACATGACACCCCCACTTAGAGCAAATAAACTTCAAAGCAGACTACAACCTCCTATGGGATTGTATAAATAGCTTCACTGCACCTTCCCTCATAGATGGAACAAGCAACTATGTCGAGCTCTACACCAATGCTTTATACAAGCACTTGTACAACTGCATTGACTCGGCTGTACCTGACAGGAGCAAAACAAGCTCCTCATGGCACAACAAACCTGCCGGATGAACAACTGCCATTAACAGGCTTTACAATAAAAGGTAGGCATTTCTGTCTAAGAGTATGAGGGAGGAAACCCCCCTAAAATGGAAACTCTCCCTACTCAGCTCAAATAAGCAAATAAGTGTTGTAATGAAGTCCTGAAAAACAAAGTATAGGACCAAAATAACCTCCTCCAGAATGGAAACCACAAGGCATTGTGTAGTTACATGTGTAACCTAAAAGGAAAGGCCCAGTATGTTGTGGAACTTGGAGTTAATGATACCACATATAATGAGCTTGTAGATACAGCTAAGCTGTTGGCTGACAGGTTCTGTGACAAGTGCACTCCCCTGCCCCACCACATGTACACCATGACATCCCTACAACCTGCCTCATACCTTGTTCTGTAAAGAGCAGGTCGTACATGGCCTCTCTAAGGACAAAAACACAACATCTATGGGACCTGCTAACATTCCATGCTGCATCCTATATGGGATCCAACATGGATTAGTAACACCATTGGGAACTCTTTGCAATCATAGTGTAACCACTGGCTGCAACCCAGCTGACCTGAAAATGACCACTGTTATTCTCTTGCACAGAGGCGGTTCATCTACTGACCATGGGAACTATAGACCATGGACCTTATCAACAAAGATATAAGTAATCTACAAACACTTGACCCTACACAGTTTGGATTTGTCAAAGGGAGATCATGCCTGTTAAACCTCATGGACATCTATGAGGCAGTCACCAAGGACCTGGATGAGGGGACATCTGTGCATACAACCACCTGGACTTAGCCAAGCCGTTTGACACTATCCCCCACTCAGGCATCATTGGCAAACTCACCCAACTAGGCCACAACCCTTATATCATTAGAGGGGTCACTAACTGGCTCACTGATTGAACTCATATAGTCAAAATAGGGGAATCCACCTTCAGTATCAGAGCTGTAACCAGTGGTGTTCCACAGAGTTCAGTCCTGGGTCCTCTACTGTTTGTAATCCATTTATCTGAAGTACAAGCACAAAGTGAATGTCTTTGGCTGACAAGGATTGCTGACGGCTGAAAACTGGGAGTGGTCATAGATTATCCAAATTATGTCAACATCCTACAAGAGGATCTTACATGAACAAATGATTGCTGAAAAAGTCATGGCCTTAAACTCCATGCAAATATATGTAATCCTTTTGGGAACAGCAATGTTCCTGCTAAGTACCACATCAGTAGCAACACCTTAAGCACATACTCAGGATTGAGAGACCTTGGCACACAGACTTGGCCACACAGGTTTACAGCTACCTTACCTTATATCACCACGTCTCTACAGTGGTAAGAAGGGCATTATATCTTACTCATGTCATAAGTGAGGGCATTGCCTCCTAAAAAAGAAGTAGTTATAGCCTCCATATACTTTTCCCTCATCAAGCCAATAATTGAGTGCAATGGCCCTTTAGTTATGTACCTTTCCAAGCACCAGTGGTAATTGCGGATACCACAAAGGTTCATCACAAGGGAAATTCAAGTCAGCATCTATCCTATGGGGATCATCTAAAATCACTGTCACTTTAGTCTGTGTCATACAGACTACTCGGAGGTTATCTCTGCCTTGCAAATGAGGCAATCTCTGACCCTGCTTTACTGGAAATGCTGCATATCCGTAAGTCAAATGGTACAGGGTTTTCTCACTGTAAAGACCTTAACTTGGTATGTGACATTAATAATACCTTCTGGAGGGAGATATTTGTCTACCTGAGTTTAACAAACCTTTGGAACAGACTCCCACTTAATGTCAAACAGAGCTCCTCATTGGCCCTCTTCAGATGCAATCTGTATGATTGGATGGGTGACCATAATTTCGCCATGGGGGTTCTGCCTATGTCCCTCTTGGACAGGGGCAGTAGGTGCTGATTGTGTAAATAAGGGTACAAACTTGGCTAGGACTGTAAGGGCCCTAGGGCCATTAGTCTATTAAATGCCAATGATCTTATGATTGCATGGGCTAATGTAAAATGCTCTGACTAACATCAACACTCGCCAACTTGGCTACAATGAGAATAGTACCACTATCTGTTTATGTTTACAGAACATAGCACAGCACACACACACTCCAAGTTGGCTGCAATGAGATTAGAACCTCTACCTATTTAGTCTTACACACTACAGATCACAGTACTTAATGCATACACCATGGTTCAAGTCTGACAGTAGCATGTCTTTAGGTACTCTTATGCTAGATGACATCAGCAGGCCTTGTGGAGGAGAGGAATTTGGAGGCCTGCATCAACAGCAAGGGCCAAAAAGTGCAGAACAATTGCAGTTTGGAAGTCAGTGTGGGATTCGCACTTGTTTTGTAGGGAGATGCACATACAGGCACACCAAGTGGGCTGGAGTGAGATCTACAACACCTACTTATCTACTCTTACACACTACAGATCACAGTACTTAACACGTGTGCCACAGCTCAAGTCTGCTTTATGAATGACTGCGAGTGAACTACTTGTAGAGGACATAAACAACCCCTGTGTTGAACAGAGTGTGAGGCCTGCAGGGTAAAATTACTTCTTACTGTCATCTGCCTCTAGTAGCCTAGCAGTCAGATAACTTTTTTTAATCCTAGCTATGTGACACCAGTAGCCATTTTGGCCATAAGTGTCTGTTTGCATTTGGATGGACAAGCCTGTGGCCAAAAACAATTTGCCCTATCAATGCATGAATACACAACATTATACATTACACAACTTGTTCACTTGTTGATGTATGTGTGGTGACATCCAGCAGGCAAAGGGGGCTATGAGTAAGTGCATTATATACTTCTGAGCTGTTACTTTTGGCCCTTTGACCAACATTATATATGTGTCATAGTGCAGCCTTACTCACCATAATCTGGGAATGTAGGGCAATATAGTATATAGGTGTGTGTGTGTGTGTGTGTGTGTGTGTGTGTGTGTGTGTGTGCGTGTGTGTGTGTGTGCGTGTGTGTGTGTGTGTGTGTGTGTGTGTGTGTGTGTATGTGTGTATATGTATATGTTATCAAGATATATACGGGGAGAGACAGAGATGCATATGTGTGTGTGTGTGTGTGTGTGTGTGTATATATATATATATATATATATATATATATATATATATATATATATTCATTTGTTTGAACTTTCAAATGTTCGAAACTGATATGGCTGGCACCATATGTAGCAGGGGGTGTGGGAGGTGCAGGGTGGCTTGCCCCCGTCATAACACAGTTTTACTGTGTTTACAGGTAGGTAACTGGTGCTATTTCAGGATGTCCGTCTTTATGAATGTCGATCATATGGTGTCGGCCATATGAAAGTCGGCATTCTGAACGGTCGACATTTTGAAGTAGACATATATATATATATATATATATATATATATATATATATATATATATATATATATGTGTGTGTGTGTGTGTGTGTGTGTGTGTGTGTGTGTCTATAGACATATATAAATATGTATATCTAATATATTAAAAGTAGTTGCATGCCCAGTGGGATTTTTGGTTTGTTTGCGCATTGCTAAGCAGTGTGCAAATGGGAGGTGTGTTACTTACATCAGAGACTTACTGTTCCATAAACTGACTCCAGCCCACACCTAGTTGTAGTCCAGTCCGGGATTTTGTGTGTTACACAATATGACATCTATCCCTGTTTCTGCACTGCTGTGCTTCATTAAAATTGGCTAAACTTTTCTAAAGTTGTCTTGTGTAATTAATATAAGAAAGAAGTTAAAAATAGTAGAGTATACACAGAGTCATACTTTGTAAAACCCAACTTATTAATAACTCACATCCAAACAAAAACTGGATACTTCTAGATTAAAACCATGAACACTGTCACACAAGGTAATTGCCTAAGTCCTTTGAGTCACTGAAGTTGCTTGACAGACAGAAAGTCATTCATCACACAGTTGCCTGCATAAATATGTACATTGCTATTCCTCAGTTACCTAACACATACAATGTAACATCAATTTCTATATTACTGTCCTGAGACTGTGTGAACTGCTTATATACCATTGATGAGTTACTGTTACAGTAGTTACAAGGAGACACTGCTGTGTTGGGGGTGGGGGAGCAAAATCACATGTTCTGCTGCAATACAGAGTAGTCTATCATTGAACCCCACTCTCTAACATCTCTGTTAAATGATGTACCAGTAACCTGTTGCAGTAGGACTGCATAAATATTCCATGCATGAGGCTTACTGAATACAAATGGAAACATGATAGTAGACTGGGTATCTGTAGTCCCATGTGGATGTCATTTCTGTCCAACTAGCTCGCTATAGTTACTTGCATGATGTACCAAGTCCATACATGCAATGACATTTTATTTATTTATTTATTTGTAGTTGGTTTACCAGGATAGTCCATTGGGCCAAAGTGAACCCGTTTTCAATGGAGTGCTGGGGAGAAAAGCTCCATAAACAATCAAGGTTACAAAATTTTGTAGATAATAAGTTTACATGTGTTATAATATAGCGCAGACCAATTAATATAACAATATGACATAGATTGAAAATATACAATTAGATTAGACAAGAACAAACATTGCAAACAGTATAGGATTTAGATAAATGAACAGGTAGTGCAGAATTTTAAGGAATGATTACAAGATATATACAGGAATATTAATATATAGAAAGTTTAAGTAAGAGGTGTAGACTAGAATAATATCTAGTTTGCAAGTAAATAACAACAGTTTATGAGTTTGAGGAGAAGTTAGAAGGAGCACTGTTGATAAAAAGGGGAGAAAAAGAAATTTTGCAGTGTGAGTTATGTGGGGTGGCAGCTGGAGCATTTCCACTGGGATGCCAGGTATGAGTAAAGATTTTTTTTGAAGATAGAGTAAGTAGGGGTAGCACGAATGTGTGGTGGTAGGGAGTTCCAGAGTCATGCTAGACTAAAGGATAGAAGGTGTTTGCCTGGGGGGCAAGCTGGTTTGTATATTTCTAGAAGATTTTGGTTGTTGGATCGTAGTACTCTGTCAGGTAGATGCATTTTAAAGGCAGAGGAGAGGGAGGGACAGAGTGAGGGGTTGAGAATGAGCTTGTGTGCTAAAGTGAGTTGGGTATAGATAAGGTGATTAGGTAGTTCTAGCCAGTTTAGTTTATGGAGAGAGGAACAATGGTGGGTGGAGGACTTATGGCTAGTAGCGAACTTGGCAATTTTGTTGTAACAACATGAGAGTTGAGTTTTCAGAGAGGATTGTAGATTAGTTAGGAGTGGAGCTCCATAGAGAAGGGAAGGTATGAGAAAGGATGAAGAGAGGGTGAGTTTAGTGGTGGGTGTAAGATAATGGTTTTGTCGATAGAGCATACCTAGTTTTTGATGTTTTTTTTTGATATTTAGTTGTATGTGGGAATTAAATTTAAGCTGATTGTCAATTAGCACTCCAAGTAGCTTTGTCTCTGATACCAGTTCCAGAGTTGTGTTATTATGACTAGTGATACAAAATGTGTTTTTGTTGAAAGGGGTGACTTTAGAGGGAGTAAATACCATTAATTTGGTTTTAGAAGCGTTGAGTGCTAAATGATTATTTTTCATCCATTGTTCAGTGGTTGAAAAAGCATCTTGAGTTAGCTTTAGAAGTAAAGGGACAGAAGTGGAAGAGCAAATAATAGTTGAGTCGTCTGCATATTGGATGATGTTAGAGAATGGGATAGAGTTACGGAAGTCATTAATAAATATGTTAAAAAGGAGGGGACCTAATATGAAACCTTGTGGAACACCAGTTGGTGTATTAAGGAATGAGGAGGTGGCCTTTTTCCATTTTACTGCTTGATATCTGTTGGATAAGTAGCTGGAGAACCAGTTCAGAGAAGAGAGAGATAGGTTAAGCTTAGAGAGTTTAGCTATAAGAAGACTGTGGGAGATAGTATCAAAGGCCTTAGAGAGATCCAGTAGAAGGGTTGAAACAATATGACCAGAGTCTCGGGCTTTGTTTGCAGTTTCCAGGAAGGAGAGGAGGGCAGTCATAGTACTGTGGCCTGGTCTGAAACCATGTTGTGTGGGAGTTAATAGGTCCTTATCAATGAGGTAAGGTAGGAGTTGTAGTTGGATACACTTTTCAAGGAGTTTAGAGATGGGAGACAGGACAGCTATGGGACGAAAATTATTGACATTGTTATTATTGCCTCCTTTGTGTAAGGGTATGATAAAGGCCTTTTTCCAAATTTGGGGGACTGTGCCTTCTTGGATAGAACAGTTTATTAAAATACTAATGGGGTAGGCAATTGCTTCGGCAGCTATGCTGAGGAATTGTGAAGGAATATTGTCTGGAGCATTTGAACCTGGTTTCAGTTTTAGAAGAAGTTTTTTTATGGTAGAGGTGGGTATGGGTTTTAAAGAGAAAGGTGAGGAGTGGGAAGAGGGGGTATTTGAAGGTGGGAGTGATGAGGAGGGAGGGAGAGTGGGATAGGAGGTGGAGGGTGCAGAATGAGAAGATGGGAGAGGGGGTGAACTAGTGGATGGTGGTGGAATGTGAGTGGATGAGGGTGGGGGTAATTTGGATGGTGGTGGAAGGTGAGTGGATGAGGGTGGGGGTAATTTGGATGGTGGTGGAAGGTGAGTGGATGAGGATGGGGGTAATTTAGAGGGAGTGGAGATGTTAGAGAAAGATGAGGTTAGTTTGGAAATAGAATCAATGAAGAAAGAGTTAAATTGAGTAGCCAGGTCTATGTCAAGAGCATTTGGGTTTGGGGTGGGGGTGACTGGTTTACTGGGATTTAGGAGAGTGGAGATGCCTTTCCAGAATTTCTGAGGGTTAGTTTTATTGTTGTTTTGGAGTAAGGAGAAGTAATTTTGTCGATCAGTGGTGATCATCTTTTTTACTTTATTACGGAGTGTTTTGTATTCATTGTAGAGGAGGGGGGTCTTATTTTTCTGGTAGTGTGTCCAGAGTTTGTCTCTGTGTCACATTGTAGTAAGTGTAGCTTTGGTAAGCCAGGGGGCAGTTTTGGTTTTTATTCTTTTTGTTCTTAGTGGAGCATGATGGTCTAGGAGGTTTAAGAAGGTAGTGTTGAAATGGGCGACTGCATTATCTAGAGGAAGTGTTTTTAGAGTATTCCAATTTATTGCTTTCAGAGAGTTAGAAAAAGCTGTAGGGTTAAAGTTTTTTAGGTTAAGAGTAGTAATAACATTATGGGTACGATGAGTGGTCACTAAGAGGATCAGGAAGAGTACCACTGTTGGAGAAGTAATGGGGGTGAGAAACTAAGATCCAGTCTAGGATACTGCCACTGGAGGGTTTTTTTGAGGGGCGTGTTATAGAGTTAATGAGCTGAGAGAAGTTGTAGAGGTTAATGTTAAGTGGATTTGAGGGAGACTGAATGGGGGCCCAATTGATATTCATGTCTCCTAGGATTATAGTTTCATTACCGATGTTATTGGAGAGCCAGGAGAGGATGTCTTCAAGTGTAGAAATGTTATTACCTGGGGGAATATAAAGGGAGGCTATACATATATGCTTGTGTTTGTTGATTTGAAGTAACGTTAGTAGTAACTCTGCGTTATTAAAGTGGGGAGTAGGTTTATTGTAGGGAGTAACTGATAGTGAGGATGGGTATAGGAGAACTACACCACCCCCTTTTTTGTGAGACCTGTCTTTTCTAATGATAGAATAGTTTGGTGGGATTATTTCAGAGTCTTTTATATGGGGTTTTAACCATGTTTCAGAGATGGATAGGATGTCAGGTTTGTTGTGTGTAAGCCAGGCATGCAGGTTTGGGATTTTGTTGACTATGCTTTGGGAATTTAAAGAAGTAAGTAATATGGACTTGTTAATAGTTGCTGAGGTGGGGGGACCTGGGTTAGGACCTGGGTTAGGGTGGATATCTCCTGATAATAGGGTGGTGATTAGGTATAGGATGGAGTAAGAGAGGTGGTTTGAAAGTTTGGAGTGTACATTGGGCTCAATTGTGATATTGGAAGAATTGCTAGTTATTATAGGAGTGGAATATCTTTGTGAGGTAAGTAGTTTATATGGAAAAAGTAGATTGTTTTTATAGGGTATAGGTGTGGAGAAATTGGGGTGTGTGAGTGTTGGAGAGGTAAGGTAATGTGGTTGGTTGTATGAAAGGATTGGGAATGGTAGATATTAATGGGTTGGGTGAGGTAGAGAATAAAGGAACACTGTAGAAGTAGCAGTAGTAGAAAGAAGATGTGTAAAGTTTTTTTAAGCATAATGGGATGAGGTTGTCAAGAATTGTTAAGTAATTACTAGATTGATTATATGTATAAAGGAGCTGGTAAGGTTTTTATAATAAAGAGGGTAGTGGGATGTTGGGTATTGTTTAATGTAGTGGTGATTTTGGGTGTTTGCTAGTGAAGTGATTAGAGTTTAGAGTGGGCGGGGTAAGGGAGATGGTGTGTGAGATTGATTGGGTAATTGTAGTGGTGGGTGTGGTTTATGGAAGGATAAAGGTAGAGGTGCTGGGGGCGGGAGGAATTTGGGGGCAGGGTAGGGGAGCAGAGTGAGCCTGCAGGGCGAACGGAGCGGGATGAGCCAAGGAAGGCAAGAGAAGACCAAGAACCTATCAGTGGAGTATGGAATGCAGACAGGTAAGTACAGGGGACAGGGGTATAGTCGGATAGAGAGGGCTATGGTGATTTAAGAGAGGAAAGTAAAGTTAGAACTTGGTGCTTTTAAAGGGAAAAAGTAAAGTTAGAGATTGGGCTGAATACAAGAGAAATATTGAGTTGAAATTAAACTAGTGGGGAGAGGGTGCCATCTAGTGGACAGATGGTGAGATGCACCTGTGGCTCCACCAAGGCTATTTCTGGGGTAGATTAAATAGGGGGAGAAGGGGGACAATATAGGTCAGGGAGCTGGGAGAGGAGGAAGTATGGTTATACAGAAATTGGAGGAAAGGTTGGCTGCTGGCTTTCTTGGCAAGGAAGCGTTCTCAACACCTAGCAGGGCTTAAATAACTGTAGTAGTGTAGGTTTAGCAACTGGTGCACATACTTCCTTGGTTCCTTCAAGGATATGCTTGGTTCTAGTTCAGTAAAAGGGATGAGGCAGCAGAGTTTATAAATATTGCTTGAAGGATAGGTTGAGCTTGTAATAATTATAGTGTAGGTCTAGGCGTCCACACGGGCGTATCCACAGTGGGTAACACAGGGCCTGAAAGCTGGAGACAGGAGAGAAAGGTAGGAGAGAGATAGTACTTTAGTAATAGGGAGACACAATAGTTCAACAGCTGTAACTTGATTCCAATGATGTTGAGAGCAGCACGTGAGTAAAAAGTGTAACAATTTAGCTAGAAGTTTGTATTAGGTAAAAATGCAACTAAAAGAGGTTAAACAGATACTTCTGTAAGCTTTTATACAAATATCTAAGAGACACGAGCAAGGAAGAGATAAATTACACTCAGTTAACAATACAGCTAAATATGATTGAAGCAATATTAATGTATGAAATTGCATATAAATCTAAACATACACTGGTAAGGGAGGTAATTGCACGCACTTGGCAAAATTAGGCACTACCATATAAGCTTGATAATATTGCAATGCAGTGTGACATGAAAACAACATAGGGAGGTAATATTACAAAGATAGTTAGATTGGAACAGCCACTAGTTAAGCCTTTAGTGCCTTTGCTTTGTGATACGCTTGTGTGAACTGGCGTTTACAGCAACACGTAACCGGAACACTCCACGGCGTTCCCAGACTATATAACCAATTGAGAGACTAAGACTTAATAAATGGTGATTAATTAAAATCACTCGACCCTATAAAAATATGCACTCCACTCTTTAAAAATAAGCACTACCACATAAGCTATGTAGTGTAGTCATTCTATTAGGCTGAAGCGGTATCTAATAAGTACAAGAGAGGAAGGTAATTTACTTAAAAGCACGTGTATAGGTTAGCGTTTACTCAAATACAGTTAGCGTTTACTAAATACAGTTAGCCAGTACACTCCACATCGTTAACACAATGTAGTAAGCAATAGGCCTCTTGATCCCTTGTTACTCGACTTGGAACAATATATTGTAGCTTAAAGCACCTGAGTCTTAATAAAGCACATCAGTAGAAAGGCGTTTCCAATTACGCCCTTGTGTAAACAGGTTACAGCAGTTAGCCAGCACTCTCCAAGGCACTATCAAATTATAATGCAGCACACTCCTCAAACACTAGATTCTAGGCTTTTTAAAACAATATGAGAAAGCTATACACTATTATAGTTGAGAATATTAAGCTTTGGAACAGTATGCAATATCATAACACACCTAGAGTCTGGCAATTGATAAAAGCGAAGTCTGGCAATTTATAAAAGCGAAGGACATGCCTGTACTTCGCACTAGTATTAAAACAATCCCGCTAGCAATTTATAAAAGCAAAAGACATGCCTGTAATTCACAATTGTATTTAAACAGTCTCGCCAGCATAAAGCAGTGAAGATTCAGTTAGCGTTTCAGGGACAGATGAAGCCGACACATTTCTAGTGTGACGGCCAGCATTCAGTATAAAGTCTATATGATATTGTGCTTTCCCTGTATAATACACAACAAATAAATAGGTAAACAGTTAATTAGTCAAGGATTCAACTTACTGTTCCGATGCTGAAGCCAGAGATGCACAGCAGCCAAGAGCGGGCAAGTGTACAGTTTAAAAGATGGCGCCAGAGGAATTGGGAGGAATTTGTAACCTTTGGGGGGAAGTTGTGGGAAAGGAGGGAGGGGCCAGGATAGAAACTAGCAGGTATGGGCCAGAGGAACTGTGATTCTGCGGCGAGGGAGGGGGGGTTGACATGCAGGCAGAATCTGATTAGGGGGTGGGTCAGGATGGGGAAAGCGAAGCTGGAGAGTGGAGATAGGTGGAGGAGGATAGAGAATTCTCGGAACAGAAAGTAAAGCTAGGTAGAGGAGTCACGGAACAGATAGGTATGGGGGGAAGTGGGAGGGAGAGAGAGAGAGAGAGAGAGGAGCAAAGTAGCGAGGTATAGGAGTAGGAAAATATAGAGCCAGGGAAGGCAAGAGAAGACCAAGAACCTATCAGTGGAGTATGGAATGCAGACAAGTAAGTACAGGGGACAGGGGTATAGTCGGACAGAGAGGGCTATGGTGATTTAAGAGAGGAAAGTAAAGTTAGAACTTGGTGCTTTTAAAGGGAAAAAGTAAAGTTAGAGATTGGGCTGAATACAAGAGAAATATTGAGTTGAAATTAAACTAGTGGGGAGAGGGTGCCATCTAGTGGACAGATGGTGAGATGCACCTGTGGCTCCACCAAGGCTATTCCTGGGGTAGATTAAATAGGGGGAGAAGGGGGGCAATATAGGTCAGGGAGCTGGGAGAGGAGGAAGTATGGTTATACAGAAATTGGAGGAAAGGTTGGCTGCTGGCTTTCTTGGCAAGGAAGCGTTCTCAACACCTAGCAGGGCTTAAATAACTGTAGTAGTGTAGGTTTAGCATCTGGTGCACATACTTCCTTGGTTCCTTCAAGGAGATGCTTGGTTCTAGTCCAGTAAAAGGGATGAGGCAGCAGAGTTTATAAATACTGCTTGAAGGATAGGTTGAGCTTGTAATAATTATAGTGTAGGTCTAGGCATCCACACGGGCGTATCCACAGTGGGTAACACAGGGCCTGAAAGTTCCTTGGTTCCTTCAAGGAGATGCTTGGTTCTAGTCCAGTAAAAGGGATGAGGCAGCAGAGTTTATAAATATTGCTTGAAGGATAGGTTCAGCTTGTAATAATTATAGTGTAGGTCTAGGCGTCCACACGGGCGTATCCACAGTGGGTAACACAGGGCCTGAAAGTTCCTTGGTTCCTTCAAGGAGATGCTTGGTTCTAGTCCAGTAAAAGGGATGAGGCAGCAGAGTTTATAAATATTGCTTGAAGGATAGGTTGAGCTTGTAATAATTATAATGTAGGTCTAGGCGTCCATACGGGCGTATCCACAGTGGGTAACACAGGGCCTGAAAGTTCCTTGGTTCCTTCAAGGAGATGCTTGATTCTAGTCCAGTAAAAGGGATGAGGCAGCAGAGTTTATAAATATTACTTGAAGGATAGGTTGAGCTTGGAATAATTATAGTGTAGGTCTAGGCGTCCACACGGGCGTATCCACAGTGGGTAACACAGGGCCTGAAAGTTCCTTGGTTCCTTCAAGGAGATGCTTGGTTCTAGTCCAGTAAAAGGGATGAGGCAGCAGAGTTTATAAATATTGCTTGAAGGATAGGTTGAGCTTGTAATAATTATAGTGTAGGTCTAGGCGTCCACACGGGCGTATCCACAGTGGGTAACACAGGGCCTGAAAGTTCCTTGGTTCCTTCAAGGAGATGCTTGGTTCTAGTCCAGTAAAAGGGATGAGGCAGCAGAGTTTATAAATATTGCTTAAAGGATAGGTTGAGCTTGTAATAATTATAGTGTAGGTCTAGGCGTCCACACGGGCGTATCCACAGTGGGTAACACAGGGCCTGAAAGTTCCTTGGTTCCTTCAAGGAGATGCTTGGTTCTAGTCCAGTAAAAGGGATGAGGCAGCAGAGTTTATAAATATTGCTTGAAGGATAGGTTGAGCTTGTAATAATTACAGTGTAGGTCTAGGCGTCCACACGGGCGTATCCACAGTGGGTAACACAGGGCCTGAAAGTGTTCCGACGCTGAAGCCAGAGATGCACAACAGCCAAGAGCGGGCAAGTGTACAGTTTAAAAGATATCATAATAATACTGCAGGTTGCAGGCTAACCTTGCAAATGCATGAGTTGACACAACTGTAGTTCACGACTGACTCTGTCTGATGCAAGCAGTAAACAGCCAATACATGGATAGGTACAGAATGTGTGAGTTGCCTGGCATCAATTTTAATATTTGTATGTGAGTAGAAGTAAGGTGTCAGTCCCTATATTCCTAGATTGTCAGTGAATGTGCTATGCATTGTCTCTTAGCCTAAGCCAGGCCATAGTGAGCATGCCTACGTCTGCCTGCAGGGTCTTCGGCAGGGGGTTCCTCCTCTGAGTCCTCCTGCGACTGTGGCTGTGTTGATATAGGCATTGGTGGGACTGTGTATCCCTTCCCTTTGATGATCCTGCTGCAGCTGTTTCCACAGGATTTGATTGTGTAGCATAGCACATACTGTGAATATTTGTACACATGTGTTTGGAGTATACTGCAGCTCTCCACCAGGTATATTGAGACACGAGAACTGTGACTTCAGAAGCTCAAACACATGTTCTGTGATGTTCCTAGTTTGTGCGTGTGTCTCATTATGGAGTTCTTCTGTGGGTGTGTGTGCATTTCTGATGGGTGTCCTCATCCACGGTTCCAGGGCATACCCAGCATCCCCCATTAAATGGCCCTGTGGGATGTCCCCCATAGCAAACATCTGGTACAGCTGTGATGTGTGTCAGATATGGGACTTGTGATAACTGCTAGAGTTGCCAGCACACACATTCAGGCTATTGCACATGACCTGGCAGTTGATGGAGTGGTACCCCTTGTGATTAACTTAGATTGTACCCTACTCACCAGGTGGTGCCTTTATGTGTGCATGAGTGCAATCTATGGCACCCAGTACTTCAGGGTAGTTTGCTACATGGTATAAGTGTTACATATTGCTGGTCCTCACCTCAGGGGAAAGATATGTTCTCACTGGCATGTGGAAGCATAGCATCCAGGAATTGCTGGAGTATCCTGGATGCAGATGCCTGTGACACCCCCATCATATCCCCAGTTGATCTTTGAAAGTACTTGTAGCTAGTATTCTAAGGGCTACATATATCATTGTTTCCAATGGGATGGGTTCCATCTGTTAGCTCTGG
Organism: Protopterus annectens; assembly: GCF_019279795.1. Taxonomy (NCBI): domain Eukaryota; kingdom Metazoa; phylum Chordata; order Ceratodontiformes; family Protopteridae; genus Protopterus; species Protopterus annectens. The sequence goes on along the minus strand of NC_056725.1, from coordinate 365,624,631 downwards.
CACTGAGTTGAGGGCAGCAGAGCTCAGTGAGTTCTTCTAATATGTCCCTGTCCACCCTGTAGCACTCTACAATCTCCACTTCATGTAACCCATGGAAGGTTACCCTGGGTGTGAAAACTCTTCTCCTTCTTGGCCTACGCCTATTGTCAGCAGCACCAACAGCACTGATTTCAGCATCTAGCACATACAGATGTAGCATAGCTACAGCAGCCATTATCTCAGTTAAAATTCCCAAGCTTCTACTCCAACGTCCCAGAGTATTGAGGAAAAATCAGAATGTAGGATGTATGCATAATTTATAGAGTTCTGATGTAGTCCACCATGTGGGATTGGCTAATTATCATATAGTTCATTGGTCTCGAATATAATTGACATGATTTAAAGGGCCTACTTAATGCATGACATGGTGCTATGCACCGAATAAAGCAGCATAGCTTATACAAAAGTCATAATTATTCATTGAATATATCTGGTTTTAATTAATTGCTGCCTATGTCATCACTGTGACCTGAGTGGTCTGTTAACGTGAACATGCGTGAACATGCTAAGCTATTCGGTGAGCCACACAAACATGCACTCTGGACACTAAAAAATCCTAAAAGTAACAGGACACACATCCCTGATGTCATCCATGTCTAGTGGGAATATGATCACCATGTAAGAGCTTACACAAAGTGGATATGTGGACACGGTTGCTCCTTTTAGAAATTCAAGAAATACACCTCATTTGAATACATATCTGTGCTGACAGCCTGGAAACTACATGGCTCATAGCTGTGTGAGCTGGGTAACAGCATGGATGCACTGTTGTATGGACCTGATGCAAGGCCCTACAGTATATTTGTGAAAACTACATTATAAATGTTATTTTACTTTTTTTTATTTTTCTGTTAAGAGTATTTGCACAATGCAATGCATAGCTCAAACGTGGAAATTATTAAAAAAAACTATTATTAATTTTACATATCCCCTTCTTCTTTCAGACATCCACAATATACCTTTTGCACATATATGTATGTGACATAACATTTACAGGGGAGTCATGTTCATATTTGTGGACTTTTACATCCCCTTTTCTCCATGCAGACTCCTGTAGACAGCCGCAGTGGTGCAACAGTTAGCATTTTTGCCTTACAGCAAGAGGTTCTTTGGTTTGATTCTCAGCCATGGTGCCTTCTGTGCAGAGTCTGCATGCCCACCTTGCAGTTGTGTGGGTCCCCTCCGGGTGCTCCGGTTTCCTCCCACATTCCAAAGACATGCAGCAGGTGAATTGGGCACTCTAAATTGGCTCTATGCAAGTGTGTGTGTGTGTGTGTGTGTGTGTGTGTGTGTGTGTGTGTGTGTGTGTGGTATGGATGAACTATCGTGGCAGGGCTAGCCACCTGGCAGTGTAAACCTTGGCTCAAGATGATTGTCACTGTTGAAATGACACCTTAACCCCATGTGCAAAATGGGAAAAAGAGGTTGAGGATGAATGGAGATGCTGTGAAGATATATTTTCAAAGGTGACAATGTTCTCCCATTCGATTCTCGGCTGGAGTGCGGGGAGTGCCTTCTGTGTGGAGTCTGCATGTCCTCCCCGTGGTTGGGTGGGCATTCGAAAGACATGCGTAAATGGGTCTGCCTTTGTTGAAGGTTGAACATTGAGCTGGCACCTCGGCGTTTGTTAAAATCTACTGCCAATCATTAGCGGACCGGAGCTTCGCTGTGGCGACCCCTAACCGGGAAAAGCCAAAAGAAAAACAACAACAACAACAATAATGCTATACTATTTGAATTTAATTTAAGTATGTTTCTCATACCCAACTGATTGACAGTACCCAAATCGCAGTCATTATCAAGTTAATTAGCAATATGTTTGGGTTATTGGTTGGGAGATCCAAAAAGTACATACTGGACAGGACAGAACAGAGCAGAAGGGGTCCCACTACTGAGTCCTAAGGAATGCCACTAGTTACCTTTTTGCTTTCTTAGGTGACACCTGCTAGTTTAACTACATGGGTTCTAGCTCTCAGTCAGTTTGCTATCCATCTTGCAACATAAGGGTCGACATTTATACTAAATTACAATTCCATAATGGAGAATAGTGTCAATGGCCATAGCCAAATCCAGTTCACTGTATGAAGTGCATGGACACTAAATACAGCTTCAGTAACTTTCTCAAACAAGTTTTCTTTATTAAATACATATGATTTTCCTTTGACAAAATATACTTTGCTGGTCTAGAGCAATATTTTTTTTTTAAATTGGAGTATATAAAATCAGATATACTATATTCAATGGCTCTGTAAATTATTCTTGTTAGGGTGATGTGTATATAGTCCTTGATATCTGAGAAAAGACCCCCTTTATGGAGCTGCATAACAGACCTTTGCTTCCATACCTCAGAAACATACTCTGTGGTTATACTAAAGTTGAAAATTATTAGGAAGGTGTGATGCCCCACTACCAGCCCAGTAATCAAGGAGCCCCAGTCCTCACCACTAGCACCAGTGGGGGATGTACATTGGGAGGATGACAGGTGTACACACAGTATTTCCAGATGCAGCTCTCTGCATCAAGTTCAATTTACTTTAAGAGCACACAGAGACCACAGTCAATCTGGGACTGGTTTCTCCCTCTTTCTCCAGATCCCAATATGACTCCCCACTGACACAGCTTTAGGGTTGAGATCTCATCTGAGTGGCCAAGCCAAGACCTCCAGCACCGTCCCTGTTCAATAAGTGCTTTGTGTCCTTGCCCAAGTTGCTGACACACACACACACACTGCTCAGACTTTAAGGTAGTTATTACTGCTACCAACCAACTCCTTATCAGCTACTTTAAGGCCCTTAACAAAGGGTGTCCAATCTTAATTTCAGCTATTTTTCTGAAGTTAACCTTCTGTATTCCAGTTTCCACTGTTAAAATATATACATCTAAACATTTACAATAGTGCAGGTGCATTTCAGTTCTATTCCAGTAGGGCATGCTGTGATTACATTTTAAGCACTTTGCAAAAACCTTTTCAACACTGTATCAGCAGTTTGATATACACCTGGCATACAGTTCTAATACATTTGTAACACAAGTATCTTATATGAATCATGTTGATATTCACAAATGACGTATAATTATTTACAAAATTCCAGATAGCTGTGCTGGAAATATCTCCTTTTGTTACACTTCTATATAAATCATGTTAATATTCACAAATGACATATAATTATTTACAAAATTCCAGCTAGCTGTGCTGGCAGTACTCCCTTTGTCACAGAAGGGTTCAAGATGGGATGTGTTTGGCACTGCTGATTAAGTAATTGGGTATATTGTTGGAACCATTACAAGTTGTATTTCTGACTAGTGCAGTTAGGACATGTTCCACAATATTTTGGGTGATGAAATGACTCAGAAATGTGTGAAACTTTATTGTCTATTTCTGGTATGAAGCTGGCAGTAATTTTATTTGCAAGTATATTAGCAACATCTTTAAGTTTACAGTGGGCAGTACTATTATGAATTAACAACTCCCAATAACATGTCACCTGAAACTTCAATAGAATTTCACTCTTCTTTCACAGGTAGTATAGCATCCATAACCAAGGATTCCCCAACAACTAATCCCAACCCTGCCCTAGAGCTACATATAACCACATTCACTTTCTGTTTCAAACCTGTGCCCACATCCTATATAAAAATACTCTTAAACAAACTCAAACCATGGTCTTCTTCAGGTGATGACCTTCAAAGTGAGTACCATAAAATAGCAGCCAATAGCATTGCCTATCCTGTCTCAATCCTCATAAGTAGGTTAAGTCCAGGAATCCCACATTCCATGTCTCTCTGGGTATAAAAATTGCACATTATTCCTCTATACAAAGGAAGTAATGCAACAGACATCACTAACTTTAGTCCCATCTCAATCTTATCCCCATCTGCAAAATACTACAAAAATGTATTTGCCAAACTATCTCCTGCAGTAAGAACTTCTGTACCCTACACAACATGGCTTCTGTCCCTCCCATAGAACTAAGATGGCACTTCTAACCTTAATAGATGCTGTCAATAAAACTAGAGATAATGACAAACTAGTCTCCTCCTCATTTCTAGACCTGTATAAAGCCGTCAACACAGTTTGTCACAGCAAACTTCAACTTCAAATATCCTCACTAGGTTTATCTCACCTCACCCTTCTATGGTTCAAAAGCTACTTGTCTAATAGTTATCGGTCAGTAAAATGACCTCCCAGTTGTCACTGGTGTAGTACAAGGCTCTCTCCTTGGTTCCTACCTCTTCAGAATTCTCACCAGCACCCTCCACTCATCTACACAAGATGCCTTCCTAATACAATATGCAGATTAATCCATACTCATATGCACATCAAACAACCTGGGACAGCTCCCCAAAAAATGCTCAGGAAGCTTTAACAGCTACTGAAACATGGCTTTGCAATTCACAATTCATGCTCACCCTCCCCAAAAGAAAAATATTTTTTTTCACAAAATTCATCTCTCATAAAAAAACAACATTTAAAATCATATCACTCTTATTAATGCAATCACTGAATAACCTTGTCACAGCAAATTATTAGGGATGATTGTGGATGATAATCTTAAATTTCGCCTGCATATACAAAATTCCATAAGAAAAACTCATCAAAAACTAGGGAGGCTTTCTCACAAACCCAAGTATAAATATATATGCTACTTCTTACCTCCTTCCCTCACTACTTTATGTTACTCCCATCCTTACTTACCTCGAGGCATCACAAAAACCAAAACTTGAACAATGTTACAATAAAGTGGCTAATTCTGAGCAAATACCGCTTTCAGAACCTACCGCTGTACAGCACCAGAAAGCCTGAACTGATTAGAACTACTTCATCAACTAACATATACGCAGCTCCTTACCAACTAGAATTGTATCCACTATCCACGTAGTTGTCCAGCACTAAATACCATTCTATACAACTATTTTCCCACTTAGTCATTATGATCCAATGACCAAAAACTCCTCTCTCTCCACAAACCTACCAAATCTGCCGGGCATGGTCCATACTCATATCATGTTACTAAGACCTGGAACTCCTTACCTATATCCATCTGGTCAGTACCCTGTCTCCAGTAACTTAAAACCATTCTGAAAGACTTCTTAGCCAAAATCTGACTCTATTCTTCCTCAACCCCAGGATAAACTATATCACTAAATACGACAAAGTACCTAATCATACCTTATACCTCCTTATTCCTACTTTTTCACTTCCTTTCTTGTTTTAATCAATTTTTCTCCCCTGACTCTCTGTCTAAATATACCACAACCCTATGTTTTTACTCCCATCTCATACTGCAATTCCTGTTTGTATTATACTAACTTGCCTTAAATTTCTCTAAGCTGGCCAACATTTCTCTAAATATTAAATCATTGTCCTATAAGTTGCATCTATTCTTAACCGATATTTTCATATAATGTCTAATTTGGTATAATTATTTAAGCTGTAGATGTTTTTGTGTTCTTTTTGACAATTGTAAAATTATTAATTTTAACATGTTTTGTAATACTTTGGAGCTTTTCTTCGTGAGCCTCTGTTGAAAATGGGCACCTACCCAGTTAGATTTTCTCAGTAATCAAATGTCACTAAATAAAAATAAATATAGCAGAGAATTGCTGTGTGTTATTTTTTAATTGTCTGATATAGTTAAAGAAGGATTTATAATTATCTTTGACTTTGGATGCTTATTTTAGTTTGCATTCCACTTTGATCTTCAGTATAGTAACCGTCAGATTCTTTTATTGACCCTTTTGATAGACCATTTAATGTGGGATGATTTTGGTTGTTTATAGGCTTGAATTATTTATTTATTTCATTTATCATTGGACTTACTAATGCTGGCATTCCATTAAGACGGCTTATTTTCACATTCCTCAGTATATTTGTTTCTGATTAGGATCACATGTTTGGTCATGATTATGATGCATTGCATAAACAATAACTGATGGGAGTTGGAAATCATTGTCATCATCATAAAAACCTTTTCCTATTTTACATAGGGTTTTTGTGTTGTGTAAACTATTGCCATTTCTAGTATTTCAGAATCACTGTTTTACCCTTAACAACAGTCATACTCACTTGTGTTATGGCTCGTCTTTCAGGAAATTCATCCATCTCTTTGCTAAACTTTATTTTTCTTTTATCTTATTTCCATCTCTCCCAAATCTGCTTTAACAAATCACAATCTGCTATCTTGCATATGTGACTGAGCCACTGTGATCTGTTCTTCTATACCTTCTCTACAACTTGGGCTACTTTGTTTCAGCTCTGTTTTTATCCCTTCATCTGTCCCACAGTGTACATTATACTACACATCTCAGTTACTTCATCTCCTTTGCTTCACGTTTTCAAGCTATTCTGCCTTCACTGACCAGTTTTCTGTGTCATACAACACAACTGGTCACACTACTGTTTTGTACACCTTACTTTTTTTTAACTTCTTTCACATTTTTCTGTCATGTACTACCTTTGACATTTAGCATCTGTGATTATAGGTTTAACCATCTCATTCGGGCTTTCTTTCTCGTCAGCCATATCTTCCAGATACTTGAAGCTGTCAAACTGTTCTACTGTTTTCCATTCTATTTTATACTAAAGCTTCCTTGGATTTCCCCATTTGCAGCTATGATTGCTGCTTGCCTGTACTCAGTTTTAGCCCATGTGCCTTCAGTTTTGTATTGCAATTCTCTATCATTTGCTGACATTACTGTTAATTATCTGCCTGTAATGCATCATTATCTGTATACAGCAGCTTTGTTGATCTGACCCCTCTGACCTGTTTGCTCATGTATGAACAGCAGTGTTCTTAGAGAGAAGGAACACTGATACACAACCATTTCCAGTGGAAATCTTTCAACATTTCTGTACACTATTCATACTTATATCAACAAGTTCCTGTACATAACCAAGAGAAATTCTACAAATGTTTCCAGGACTTTGAACCATCACAAGACTGTCCAAATCAGCATTCTTGGGACCATGTTGCATGGTTTCTCCAAGTCTAAAGATGTCCAGCTGAACACTTTCTCATCTCCATCTTCTTCAATATCTGCTTCTCTGCAAACATTGGGTAACTTGTATTGCATCCTATTCTGAATCTAAACTGCCCATATCCTATCTTGCTTTCTGCATCCTAATCTAAATCCAAATTGCCCATCTCTCATCTTGCTTTCTACTACTTTGCATAGTCATTTATCAGTCACACTTTTCAGCATTTTCATGCAGTCTGACATTCATTTGATATATTTGTACTGCCTGCAGGTGTGAATATCCCTGTAAACAGCTGGAAATCTTAAAAAAGTTAAATTTGTACAGCTTATCTTACAGGTTTAATAGGTTGGTCATTTTAAACTACTTGAATTAAGATGTGTTTGTTATGATGGGTTCAGAAGCCTTAAAACAGAAGATTACTGATTTGTGATCAGTTATCCAGAGCTGAATATACTATCTGATAGTGCAAATAGATAAGACATTAGTGAGGATGAGATCAAGAAGGGTTTGACCTTTAGTGTTATGGTTAAACACTAAGTCTGGTAACCTTTAGGTGGGCCCAGTATTTGTGGTATAGACTTCCAGTTAATTGACATACAGTTGAAGTTACACATTTTTTGCTTATAGGTAGCTAAGGAAGCACATTTAAAGTCTTTCATGGTCCTCCAGGGACAAGTGAGGTAACCTATAGCAGGCTATGAATTGACAATCTGTATTGTTTAGGTTAATTTGAAGTACAATAAGTTCTGTTTGTGGGTCTTAGGAAATCTGGCTAGGGATATTTGGGTCTCTGAGTACTGTCGTTCCCCTACAGTTCCCACAGGCCTGGATGCATGATAGGTGCTATAATCCAGTAAAGAGAGCAAGTACTGTTTTTTCAATGAAACCAAGTTTCTGCTATGGATGTGCTGAAGTTGCAGGACAGCCTCGAGATCCTGGAAATCTTGATATCATCCAGACTGGAATTTACTGCAAGTCTTTTTATTATGTTAGAAAGTTCAGAAGATGGTGTATTGCTTAATAAAGGCACTGTGGGAGCAACAAGTTCATTGACCAGTATGAAGAATCTACGAAGAAAAAGCCACAGAGCATTTGTGGAAAAACAAATTGGGCTGTTTTTCATCGCATCCAAAGCTTATATACACTGGATTCCCCTAAATGTACACCAGCTACTTAGCCATTTGCTAAAGCCAATTATCTTCTGTTTGTACCTGGCAATCACTCTGGGTGAAAGTAAGATTCCACTTAAAACTGGAGTCTTATTTGCATTTGACACATGTACATGAAACACGATACATCTGTTTGCATGTCCTGGAAAGAATGACTGCTGTCATTCATAACTACATGATCCAACACCAGGTCATAGTCTTATTTATTCTGTCATGTTGTAGGACTCTGATGACATCATAGAATATAGCACTGGAAAGGTAGCTCTCATTTTGTTTTTGCCCATCCTGATGAATGAATGGTGAATGTAGAGTCAGTGTGCATGACGGTGAAGTCATCATCTACTAGGACATGCAAACTTAATGGCAGTGTAAGCCTTACAGTCTGTAACCTTGTGACTCACTGAGTTACATGTGTATGATGGAGTTAATTTAGTGGATTGCTGCTGAGGTTTATAGCCATGATTCTTGGAGGCTTGGAAAGCAATTTTATTAAACCTCAGAACAGAGTGGTTAGATATTGTCTTGGACGTATGGGAGAGTTAATGTACTTGCTTACTGGCCATCTGTGCAAGTGTGACCTCTCACAAATCATTTCATGCTGGTTGTCTGTAAGCATTAAGCAATTCTTATAGTGTTTCAGAATTCCAAGGTCAATACTGCTAGCAACAGAAGGGTCAGGTGTATACTAGGCTTCGATGTTGGACAAGTATGTACCGGTATACAAATTACTCAAACTTTCAATTTGAAATATATTTTAATTTATATTTGGGACAGCCTTTTATGTTTTCATGTATTTAGTTTGTTTTTGATAGCTTTAAGTAGACCACTTTGTGGTTTCACTATCATTTAATGTGTTTTAATATGCTCTAGAAGAAATTAAAAAGTATGACTAAGGTATGGGATATCACAGTTCAAACATACAGCACAGCCAGACTAGACATTCCTAGAGAAGTTTCTAAGAAGTGAGCACTGAATGTCTGAAAAATATAAATATAAGCCCTCAGAAGTTGGTGCTGCATGAATACAGAGCCCAAAGACAGCACTGTAAATACATTATTTAGGAGAACATGTGAGATTGAAAGCATAAGTACATCATGCCTTAGAATGTCTCTCTCCCATCACAGCATGTTTGTCAAAAATCTGTTTTAAGTTCATAAACTGTCATTCTACTTTATTTAATATTTTACTTAAATAAACTTCAGGTTGGTAAATGATTTTGTCTTTGAATTCTGTAACACTTCCTAGGTGCAGTAAAATTATTTTGCATCATTAATTTAGAGTGCACCCTAACTTAGGATACAGTTTGTATGAGTTTGATTTCTTTTAATAAAAACCTTATGCTTTCAAATTCACTATTCCTTTTGGTGTCTGTAAAATCATTTGTCGCAAGGCATACAACAGCAAATAATAAGCAATTCTTTCAGTTTATCAAAAAATAAGCTAGTTCTAACAAATGAGTTGGGGTTTGCTTCTGTGATCTGTACAATCAAGGAAAAAAAATGTGTAAATTAAAACACCAAATCCAGGTACTTATAACAGTAGTGACATCTCTACCAGTGTAAACAAAGAACTAAATAAATTCACTACCATACTGATAATTTGAAACTAGCTATAGCCTATAGCACATATGTGTTGGGTAAACAGACTGTAATATGGGCAATAGATTAATCTGCACATACTAAATAACAGATTGCATACATACATATTTAGAAGTGTAGTGCATACAGGTCCTATCACTAATAGTATTTTTCACAATGTTTATGTCAAATGTGAAATGCATTGATCTGCATATACCAAATGACAGAGTGCACACATACATATTTAGAAATGTACTGCATACAGGTTTCAAAACTATAAGTATTTTTCACATTTTGCAAAAACAATGTGAAATATACATAGACGTATATATATATATATATATATATATATATATATATATATATATTAGTATACATAAACATTTGTCTTGAAATGATGAAGAAATCATTGAAGCAGAAATGGTTCCATACTAATGTAAAAAAAGCAGTAAAAAATTACAAGAAAAGTCTCTGTACATAGGCCCCATGTGAGGTAAAGATGAAAAGGTTACTTTTGTCTGAGTTAGAAGCAGAGCTCAGGTTTTTGTAAGACAGTTGTAGAGAACTTATAATTAATCTTTTGATTTAAATGTAAACTGCAGGAGCTCAGTATATTTCAAAGACAAAGACAGGTTAAGACAATGGCTATGGCTCTAAAGTATGACATATCATTTGACAGAAATGTGTATAGGGTTCATTTACTTTGTCTGTAATTGGGTTGCAGTCTGTGGCAATGAAAGTTAATTAACCAGGAATGGTACACCACTGAATAAAATGAAACGAAGAACAGAGGGAGCATTAGGTGAGATCACAGCTCATTAAATGAAGTAATGAATCATACAAGAAAAAGGTCAAGCAGTAATTACTAGCAAAGATAATAATTAGAAATGCTGGGCAATGGTGTGTATATTGAGTATTATGCAAAGACAGCTAATGCACTTGCAACATATGACAAATAGTACTCTTTGAGCAATGGTTTCATTCTGACATACAGGGTCCCAGATTATTTAGAAAGTTCAGTACTGGCAGAATACAACCAATGGTAGCTAAACAATTTAATGGTTAGTAATACAGGTTGACTGAGAAGGCTGTTGGTATAAACAGAAATGATTATGCCAACAGAACCTTCTACCGACCTGTACAATTTAACTATAAAATGTAGAAGAAAAGCATTAATGAAAGAAAAAAACAGAAGTTAGCCCTGAGCAAACTCTGTGATTTTCTAAGTTAAGATACACAAGCAGGATTGAGATCACTCCAAGTTTTCAGAAATAAATTAGCACATAATTCAGTGCAGCGACATAACTTCTACCTTTCATATTGTTGTTAATATTGAAAAATGTATTGCCTAGTTTGCATTCATGGCTATAGAGCTGTATCAACATTTATTCCCACAACAGCAATGGTGTGCTATGTTTTTTTATATATTAGCTACTGTGTACTTTGTTGCCGTAACACCCTTGTGTACCTCCTATTCTACCATGCTTCTATCCTAGGGTTGAATATTTTTGTCAATGGCACAATTTTATAGCTCTTCTGCCTTTTATATATTATCCATGCACTATTACTTTGCATCTGCAGTTCAAAGATTCATAAATGCATTTGTATGACAGTGATTGTTATTTCTAGCAGGGATCTTTTTCTACACTACACAGTTACTTGTAGCTTCATTTGCTTTATGAGTGAGTGACTGTTGTGTTATTTTGTATCTGTACCTGCAAAGGTCTGCATGTCTTTTCCTCACTTTAGGCTTCCCATTAACTATTACATTTCTTATTTTTTTATTTCACTAGTCCCTACTTTGCATCATGGTCTTGGACTTTGTAGGTGGACCCTTTTTTGTTATTTTTCTATTTTGCATTTTAGTTTCATTTTTTTCTCAGCAGTGCTGCACAAGTCTATATTAGCGTGAAGGATTCATTTGGCAGATCTCTTTTTCTTATTCAAAATGTTCATCTTTAAGAGTGCTTCACTGACCCCAGTAAGTGGAAGGAGGCATAGGTCATACTATATAATAGTGCTGATGTATGGGGGCTATAGTTCCGGATTGGAGTCTCAAACATTCCATTTGCCTACTGCATGACTTTTAACAAGTAACTTAAACAGACATTGTTTCCAAGCTGGTCACTGAAAATAAGACTTTTTGCCAGGTAGAGTTACCTGGTTAACAGAGGAATAACATAACAAAGCACAGCTTCCCATGATGCACTTTCTTTTATTTTCCAGGTCTAATGTGATGTCACTGAAATGCTGAAGATGTCCATTTTAAGTAAGGCATAATCGTTTGATTGGTATGCATTTTCCTCTGGGCATACTGAGGACAAAATGACAGTTAAGTTGTTTTTTTATTTTGCTTTATTTTTATTTTTTACTTTTTTTTGTGCTTTTGTTTAGCATGTTTGTCCAACTGAGTTTTGTCATAAAACAATTTCCAGTGGAGACCCGAGTAGAAAAGCTCCAATATATTGGAAACAATTTTTAATAGACATTCAGTATATGTAAACAGACATTAAATAATATACATTAACAATTACTCATGCATTTACTAATTAGATTACATTCATTTGAAAGTAGAGGCAACTATTACAGTTTAAAAGATGTTTATGCATTAATAGATGTTGAACATTGAGCATTTGGAGAGGTGGATTAGTGGGTCTGTCAGATAGATGATAAACCATATGATTAGTGCTTATGAATTCAAAGAAGTAGAGGTGAGGGACTGGGTAACACAGAAAATATTAATATTGCAGATAAGAGGTGGGGTGTAAAGCAGGTATAGAGACAATGTATTTTATATATATATATATATATATATATATATATATATATATATATATATATATATATATATAGATCTAGGACATTTGATCAAATGATCAAACATCAGAATCTATAACTACCGAACACACCTTAACGAAAGCGCTTTTTAACACTACAATAATATTTTAGCAGGCCCCCCTGCACACCCCCCTACTTTAATATTCTCCCTCTGAGACTGTACTACAATGGGGAAAAGGAATTTTTCCTTATCCACACCGTAGTACAGCCTCGGCAACAGGCATACTTAAGCGAAAGTGCTTCTTCGGTGAAAAGCACTTTCACGTAAGTATGCCCGACTGTTTGGGTTTCGGACTTTTGATCATTCGATTAAAAGTCCTAGACTCATATATATATATATATATATATATATATATATATATATATATATATATATATATATATATATATATATATATATGTGTGTGTGTGTGTGTGTGTGTGTGTGTATATATATATATATATATATGTATATATATATATATATGTGTGTGTGTGTGTGTGTGTGTGTGTGTGTGTGTATATATATATATATATATATATATATATATATATATATATATATATATATATATATATATATATGGTCTATATCAGAAGATCAAAGGTTCAAAAATCAAAATATCTAAAACTCAAAATATCGAAAATATCTTTAATGCAGGGCAAGCCCACTGCAACTCTTATGTGGAGGGCTGTGCCCCCCACATGCCCTGGTAATTATATATACCAACCCCTAGCTCACACAGCACTGGAGAAAGGGTAAATTCCATTGCAATATTTTGAGTTTTAGAGATTTTCAGTCTTTTGAGCTTTCGATCTTTTGAAGGGGATACACACACACACACACACACACACACACATATATATATATATATATATATATATATATATATATATATATATATTTATTTATAAATATATACCTATATCATGGGTGAGTAATGCCAAAATAAAAGTATATACCTGGGAGATGCTAGTAAAACTATTCAGGCATTGGTGAAGACTGGTTGTGGGGTGTTAGTTTCTGAATAAAGAGAAATGGTTTGACAATATGGCAAGCTGAAGACAAGAGTGGTATTTATCCTAGAGATGTATATGAGCAGATACACTGATTTGATAAAGTTTTAGTTGTGTTTTAAATGCTTTTACATTCAGAATGGATGCCAGCGGTAGTGGGATGTGGTTCCATAGTTTTGCTACACTATTTGAATATAGGCAGCCATCTGCAGTATTAGATGATTTGGTTTTAGTGATTAGAGATTCTTCTCTAGAGCAAACCATCTATTGGAGAAGTAGTGTGTTATTAAGTTGTTAGAGGCTGGACAATTGTTTGTCTTGTAGAGAAGTCTGTCTATTGTAGTTAGCTGAGAAAGAGCTAGATAATGTAGTTCTTCTAATCAGTTTAATTATCTGAGGCCTAGGCAGTGATTTGTCCTATTGTTATAGATTATTACAAATTTGGATGTTGTACTGTAACATACCTCAAGCTTGGACAGTTGTAAGAGTTGAAGTTTAGTGAAGATTGAAGTATCTTACAACTAAGATGGTAGCAAAAACTAAAGTCTGTATGCTTTCTTTCTGTGTCAGTGAGGTAGGTTTTACTTTCTATAATGTACATAGTTCATAATGTCAGGTGGCATGATGCAAGGACACTTCTATGGGCTAGGCTTGTAAAGGCTCCAGGGCCATTAGCCTAGTACACACATATGAACCTATGAGCCTATGAGTTTTTCATGAGATGTTTAACCACTTGTGACAAATGGTGGTCACATTTCAACTGGTCATCTGTGATGACACTCTTGTTTTACTTGCTGTATTATGATGTCGTGGGCAGAGATGATAGCGAATAGTGCTGTTTGGCTCAGATGTGTTGTGGGGTCTAAAGTAGTAAATTCTTTTTTTGGGGGGTTTAGAAGTAGTTGTGAATTATTTATTATTCTTTCAAACAATAAGAAGGACTGTTGTATAATGTCTTGAAGTTTAGAGAGAGCTTTGACAGAGCAGATTAGGGGTGAATCACTGACCCTATATTTTTTACTTTACTATGTAAGAAATATATGGGTAACTGCATTAAGTGTTATGCATGGCATTGATTCATGTAGCTCCTCACTATATTACACTTACTGACTCAGAGTATGAATTATCTTCACATCATCTTCAACCTGTGCATTTACCACAGTGGGGAATCATTTTAAAGCACAAACCTTCAGTGGGCTGTGTTAGTTCCTTTCCAAATCGAGACCCAGCTTATTAAAGTTAAGATTTCAAATTAATTGCTAAACATCACAGCAACAGCATACAAAATCTCTGCTTGTGAGAGTATAACTGGTCACCGTTCCCCCTAGCAATGTCAGGTTAGTAGGTGCCATTGAATCCATCAGTGAGTGCCTCCCTGTACTTACTGCATCTGACCTCATTAAAATTCAAAGCTTCAAAAGTTTTTCTATTTCAAGGAACATAAGGAATGTTGATATTATTTCATTCAATCAAGCTTGGATACTAACAACTACTAGGATTGCCACCTTTTTTGTGGCTAAAACTGGTCCAAGGCATACCCCTCTAACCTCTCATAACCCCCCCCCCATCTCATCCCCTCTGTCTGCCCTCTTTCTACCCATTTTGTGACATCATTTTCACATTAGATGAGGAGGAACACCCTCTTTTTCTGTTTGTGATGCTTTTTTTTCTCCTGATTTAGTACGCTTTTCTGTAAAAAAGCATAGAAAATTTGTCAGTTTGACAAACTCTGATAGTCTATTTCTTTTTTGAATAGAATACTGGAGCTTGTTTAGTGTTTTCTGGACTACCAGATGGTTTGCTATCAAAATTGTGCAAATCAGTTTTGCAGGTAACGACTTACTCAAACCAAATTTCCAAAATTATGCACATCGTTTACTCACATCCCCTAACGTGGTAATGTTAGTATGTCAAATTTGACATTATCGACATTACCTGATCATCCAGAGATGTACTACCAATGTTTTGCAGGGGTGAAAGCCTGACTGCACCCCCTTACTTCCTGCTAATTATATATTTTAACTCTGACATCACACTACAATGAGGAAAAGGGTACTTTTCCCAATCCCTACTGTAGTGCAATCCAACTGAAACAGCAATATGCAAAGGTGACAGGATTTCCACTCACAATTCTGAACATTTGCACCTTTACCCTTGACCTTATGAATGATGGTAAGGTGACTTTTAAACATTTGATAGTAAACCCTACCAGACAATCAGGGGACTATGACTAAATCCCTCAATGATCATGTACTTAAATTTATTTTGTGTGGCCATACAAAAGTCCAGAAGGTGTAAACATATTGCTGCTCCAATAAATATGGCAAACCTTGAGGCTAATTGCTTCAATCTAATTTTGCAATTTATAAATTGGAATATTCAATGGTACTTGCAATTTACTGTAAACTGCTGTGATGGTGCTGCGGTAGTGTTGTCGCCTCACAGTAAGACGTCCTGTTCGATTCTCAGCTAGAGCTTCTTCTGTGTGGAGACGTGCGTGAATGGGCGTACCTTCGTTGAAGGCTGTGCATCAGGGCTGGCAACTCGGCACGTAAAAATCTACTGCCAATCATTAGCAGACCAGAGTATCGCTGTGGCAACCCCTAACCGGGAAAAGCCGAAAGACGCAACAACTTGCAATTTGCTGTAAATTACTTCAGTTCAGTGTGCTTTTTAAATATATGTCCATCTTGTTGAGAAGGTGTTTTAGACTTAAATGCTGTCCTTGATTACTCCCCAGACATGACTATTATATTTTAAACAGTGACCATCTCTAGTGCATCTGTTGACCTTGCAAAGAAATCGGTGATTTGGCTGTTCGCTAATTTTGTAGTTCGACATTTTGGTGTCGAACAAGTCAGAGTCGACATTTTCATCTGTCAACAATATAATATAGACCTGACATACCTTACCAGATTCAAACCTCTGCCTGTCATGCTTCACAAAGCTGTGTATTGAGTGCACCTGAGACAGTAATGGAGGCTGTCACAAAGAACATACTTCAAGATGTGGATTAAGAAAGGCTTTTGATGCTCATCTATCCAATACAAATTACTCTCAGGGATCAAAAAGATGTAGCAAAGTTATTGTTCATAGAGGTATGATCTAGCCATGTCACTTGTTTGTCACTGTGGGTTTTGAACACCTACCTGTCTAAGGTCATAAGCTACAGGGTACTATAATGACTGCATGCTCCACATGAGAAGTCTTACTATAAATGTGAGACAGGATATATATGAAGGCTATAAAAGAAGGCTTAATTACTAGAAGTGTGGCATAAACCAGATCTCAGTAAATGAGCTCATTAGTGATTATCAAAGCAGCTGATTGGGCTAAAATAGACTGAAAGTATTGAAAGAGTCCTTTCCTGCTATATATCAGATCTGTGGGTGACACCATTTCTACATGCATGTACATTCATACACAGACTGATTATATAGATAAATATCTGGATATAAATTAGCTTACTAATTGAGATCACAAGCTGAAGGACATTGCATGAGTCTCATCTGCCAGATGTGAAATTTGATATCAACTGTGAGATAGTGCCCATTTGAAAAGATGACATCACCATTGTTTTGCCAGGGTGACATGTGTGCTAAAAGAAACTGAAAGTAGTGGGGGAGCCCACTTCCACTATAAAGCTACACATCAGATTGGTGGGTGAAGCCATTCATACCTAGCACTAGGGAGGCACACACACCCACTCAGAGTAGTTAGTCACTGCTGGATTGAAACCACCTACCTATCTAGTTACACAATCAAGAGAACAGAGTATGAACTACAAGTACCACACTGAAAGAATGAATGTAAGTGTGAGGTAGAGAACACTGACATCATCAGGGTGTAGCAGAACAAATGCTTGTGTTAAAAGGGGAAGAAATTGATGAGTGTGCACCATATCTACCTAACACTAGAGACAGGCACTCATATGAGTTCTACACTTTTGGATTCAAAACACCTGTTAATTTAGGTACTCTACTGGAATACACAGTATCAGCTGCAAGTGCCACTAGAAAAGTCTCATTTCAAGAGTGTGATATTCAAAGGATGATATCATGAGTGTGTTGCAGAGAAGATGTCTTGGGTAAAACTGGAAGAAATAGAGGGGGGGGGGCAGTGTTCTAGCATATTTCTTCTGAGTGGAAGTGTACATATCAGATCTGTTGCTAAAGCCATATCTAGTCACATGCCACAGGCACACACACACACACACACACACACACACACACACACACACACACACACACACACACACACACACACACACACACACACACACACACACACACACACACACACACACACACACACACACACACACGTGTGACTCAGTCTCTGCTGTATTTGACCCATCTTTCTAGCTAAGTACATAATTCAGAGCACACTGTATCAATCAGAATCACCACAAGAGAAGTTTGACTTGCAATGTGAGATACTACAGATTTGCAAGGATCAATCACCACATCACTGTGGTACCAAGTAAGTAGCGTGCATCACAGATTTTGGTGTCTTGACAAGCAGAAAATATAGCACTGTGTGGATCACAAGTGATCACATACTGCTCAGATAGTTATATATCCTGCATTCATATACAATGAGGTACTATGAGTGACGTAGCTGTTTCGCAGTATGGTGTATTGACAATAATCACACTTGTGATACAGTGGATTGACAACCAAGCATTCCTGACCTATCAGCTAAGTATGACTGTATGCAAATAATAATCATTTGGTTCTTCATTTTCACTATTTTCTCATGTTTGGACAATTTGCAATGTAAATTAAAAACATACAGATCAAACATTAAATTGCAGTCTATAATACGACTGATCAAGTATGTGTGCAAAGGCCTCATACCATTGTCAATCATTTTCACGTCTAAAGCATTGGAGTTCCGGCATACAATTACATTATGTAGTGTTTCGACAGCATTAAAATGAAGTCATCATTTCACAAGTAGAATAGCCCACAACAACATGCATGAGTAATACAAGCCACTCACATTACTTTCTTTTTTTCTAAATTACTTCCTGGAGTGCACCACTGACAAGCGTATTTGCATAACTGATGGCAAAGTATGATTGCATGTGTAATTATGTTTCCAGGTTTTGAACGTAGAACAGGAGTTAACAGTGGTCTATGGTACTCCATGGCAACCTTCATGCCAATAGGGAGTACAGACATCGAAACAGTTCTGATTCTGATCCAATGCAGAATGGATGCGTTTGTTATGTTAATGCTTTTTGTATCATGATTTACACATTTATCGTGATAATTACAGTAAAGTACTCATTATATGGATAACACTGGTGCATACTTATACTGTCCTTATATCGGCTGACTGTCCATGGATTTAAGGCATGTTGGCTCCTTATACAACATTATATGTTTGTATGACATCATTAAGTACTACAGTCAGTGCATGATAACATACATGTGGCTGTCATAATTAAAAGACTTTAGAAAATGGATATCAAAGCAGAATAATTAATTCTATCATATTCTGTGTGTATAGTATCAATACTTGTACGATGTGCTTACTGTAACTTGTTTATTACCCCATAGATCCTTGATTATACCAAATAGCTTGCACTTATTGCTGGGGAATGTATGAACATTTTTGGCTTGATTAGGAATCACATAAGGGACCAAGTATGTCAGTGCTGGTGGAATCACAGCTATATGCATGAATCCATGGGTCAAAAATTAATGAGGAATTATAATGTTCAATATGTTTTAGACCTGGTGCTGGATTCAAACAGCTGCCAGTCTGCATTGACAGTCTATAGATGTGAACAATAGCTGATCAGACCACTAAGGAAGGAAGGAAGGAAGATGGTAGGTACCCAAACGTGCATTTGAAGGGACAATGGAAACACTATAAAGCAAGGGACTTTGTGTGCAGTATACTTCATAACAATGGTTACAACAGAAACATCACATATGGGGTATATTCATCTATGCAGTCTGCTCAACATATGATAGTAATGGATACCTCATACTGCTATCATTCTGTCTTTCCATAGCATGGCAAAGCCAAGCCCAGTAGTACAAGGGACAGCAAAGTAATGTGGCTGAAAGCAAAAACTCAGTTTTTGCCATAAACTGTGAACTACCATTTCCCATGAGTTACAGTTGCTGTTTGGTGCCAGGCATTGATACCAAATGCTGAGGACAAAGAATGATGAGACAGAAGGTGGGAAGACAAATAGATTGGGAGACAGGGATAGAGGCACAGCAAGATATTTGTTTATGGGACATTTTATTATGAAAAAAACATTAAATAATGTCTGACATATTTCTGGATTGAAACCATTAATGCAATGCAAAAAGCAATATGCAGACTTGGGCATTATCAGAGCATGCCATGTAGAAAGTCATACTTCACAAATTTAAAATTGCATACTTGAAGGGACAGTGACAAAAGATTGACTCACGGGAGAATGTAAGCATCAACCTTCTTCATAATAATGGCAATTGTAACATCCCATAAGGTGTACATTACATTAAGCAGCCTAATCATTATGTAAAAGTAAATGCCCCACAATAGTGCTATCAATATGTATTTCTAGAGACCAACAGGGATAAGCACATTAGCATGATGATAAACATACTAGTGTGGTCAAAGGTAAAAGCTTCAGGTTTTTGCCACAGGATGTGAAATACCATTTACCACTGGTGAGTTATGCCAGGCATTGGGCAAATGCTGATGGCAAAACTTGAAGCATTTTTTATGGAACAACTCTGGCCATGTGTATTGTGTGTGATTTTATTTTTTGACCATATTAAATATGTGAAAAGGGGGTTGATAGCACAGTGGTGGGAGTGAGGGGGGGCAAGCAAAGGGTAAGACACAGGGGAAGACTAATCTGACTAAATTTGCAGAAGATTGCAAATTAGGAGTTGTCATTGAATCCCTCACTAACACAAATGTTTTCCAGGAAGGATTGCTCAGACAAACAAATGGTGTCAGAGCCATGGACTAAAACTAAATGCCAAGAAATGCATAATAGTATCCTTTGGGAAGTCATCCATTCCTGCTATCATATTGACAACACACCCCTTAGAGTTGACCCAGTAGTCAGGGATTTAGGGCACACATAAACAGTAATTTAGCCTTTGACCATCAAGTGTCTACAGTAGTGAGGAAATCATTCTATGCTGAGCAACTTATAAGCAAAGGTATATCATCTAGGTCCAATTAAGTCATTATTCCACTGTATTCAGCATTCATCACACCTATCATTGAGTACAATGCTCTCTTTTGTATGTACCTAACCAAGCATATCCAACAACTGGTACATTCATAGAGGTTCCTCACTAAAAGAAGAGAGGGCATAAGTACAATATCCTGTGCAGACGACCTCAAGACTCTATCCCTGTATTCTGTCTCCTACAGGCTGTTGAGGGGACATGTATGGCTGGCATAGAGGGCATTGTCAGACCCCACTCTGATGGACCTCCTGCATATCTACAAAACAAATAGTACCTAGAATTACCCATTCTAAAGATGTAAACCTTGCCTGTGATATAAATAGCACCTGCCGGAGAAACAGATATGTATCACAGAGACTACCCCATGTCTGGAAAAGGCTCCCCATCCATGTGAAGCAGAGTTCTTCCCTAACCCAATTCAAGTGTAACTTCAACAATTGGATGGGGAACAGGAAATACATCCCTGGTTTGGCACTTATGTCTCTAATGGACACAGGCAACTTGTAAACAGTTCATCTCCCAGGCATCTGCTCGTAAATGTTTCACCTCCCAAACCCCTGCTTACACTTATTAAGGGTATAAAAGCTTTTCAGAGGTTTGGGATGCATAGCTAGGCTTAAAAGACCTTAGCGGTCATTAGTCTAGAACCTATACAGATATATATATATATATATATATATATATATATATATATATATATACATATATATATATATATATATATATATGGGTCTATATTACAACATCAAACTCACAGGAGTTTGAACGCTGTAATATCGAACCATGAAGTTCGAAACCCAGTAATTACAAAAACACAGAACAGCGATTTTTTTCCCCAGGGAAAAAAATGCTGTTCCAGTACAAAAAAAAAAACACACACTTTAAACTTAAACTAAAGTGGGGGGCTTCACCCCCACACCCCCCTATGTGGGGGGCTGTGCCCCCCACCCCACCTACTTAAATGTACCAACTTCGAGATTGCACTACACTGGAGGAAATAGCGAGCCCCAAAAATGGCCCATCGATTTTTTTCCCCTGGGAAAATAAAAAAGGTGTGCCATGGCTTTGCTATTTTCATATTTCGGACCTTTGGGTTCGATATTACAATGTTTGGACTCCTGTGAGTTCGACGATGTAATATAGACCCTATATATATATATATATATATATATATATATATATATATATATATATATATATATATATATTCCTGTAGTGATTATCAACATTTTTGTTGCGGTAGTTTTAATTTTAATTTACTGTAGTCTTTTATACTTAACTTAGGAACATCTTTTATTAGACCATTTCTTGACTTGCAGCTACTGTGATAATGTTTATAATTTACTTTACCTGTTCCATTTAGTTATTGTAACAGTCCAATGCATACCTCTCAACCTCTTAGCACAAAATATCTGGACAAAGCCAAAAATAATGGGGGGAGGCCAAAAAAATAGGGACAGATTTTACGTTTTTAAATATCTATCTTATAAACTTAGAAAATTGTTAAAATAACAGGTTTTGTGTTAACATTCATTTTCAGAAGGATATGATGTCTGACATTACAATGACAGCCGTTATTTAATGATTTGCATCATAAATGATTTGACAGAAAAACACAGATTTTATAAGGACAGACCAAAAATATTTTATACTTTTCACATTTAATCTTTTGTCCTTCAAGAAATATTTTATATTATTCAATGACTGGCCAGTAATGTTCAAAAAGGAGACCGTTAATTGGTCAGCCCAACCAGTGTGCCCATTGTAAATCCAAGAATATACAAATGGAAAAAGGTCCGATCGCCAGGACCTTTTTCCATTACTATATCTCATAACATTTTTACTTTTCTTTCTTTCTTTTTTAATAAATTTACAAAACGGAAGACCTCAAATGAACGAGGGAGCTGGAGCAGAGAAAAATATGAGGCTAATCAGGTATGTTCTGAAAAACTAAAGAAATGTACCTGATTATCCTTTTATTTCCTCTGTCCCAGCTCTCACAAATGTTAAAAGTTTCCTGTTTTCTTTTTAATAAATAATAAAAAAAAACAACAAAAAAAAACAACGGAGATCTTCCTTTTTCTGTTGCTTCCTTTGCACAGCACTGATATACTGTGTAAGTGTGGGAGTGCAGTACATCAGAAAAGGCCCATGATACTGGAAAGATGAGGAAGGGCACCACAGAGTCATTATACAAAGACATTATTTAAGAAAAGTATTTTTTATCTTAAATAATGTAATTGTATAATAGCAATAGCCAACTCCATGGTGAGGTATATTGAATATTTACCCACGGTTGGCTTTATTTAATCACTTGGGCTTCACCCTTGTGATTAAACCATACCAACCATGGGTAAATCTTCAATATACCACACCAACGTCGTCAGTTATTGCTATATTAATGGCCTCATTGAGGCCTGAATATTCGTCTGATTTTAATGCTATTTGCAAATAGTCTCCCTTTCCTCTACACTAGACTAATATAAACAACACCATTAGTAATGAGTAGTGCAAGTATATCTTCCTGTGGCCATGATTGCCTTATCCATATGGGGCAGAATAATTAAAGCACCTTCATGTATATATCTGCAAGGATTATATTACCCACATTTGTAGGTATCTGCCTCTTTGTTAGTAGCAGCTGGTGCTACTCTTGTATTATCATGCTATAACATATTTTCTAAACAATAATTCCTTTTATAAACAAAATATTTTTTTTCTCCAACTGGCTTAAAAATATCCATATTGCCTTTTAGTATCCACCAATTATCAATAATAATGTGTAGAATGTCGTAACTATCTATGGACATGTCCAAACTGCACACTAGGGTGTTGTTAATACTCTCACCACTTGTACTGATTTTTTAACGTTTATATTAGCCACTGTAGGTACAAATATACATTTCTTGGATATTACTCTAGAATGGGATGTGACAAATAAGTCCTTTGAGAGCAGAGCAGTATTTATAGGAAAGATAGCTTTACAAATTGCTGTTTGCATTATAATAGCAAATTGCTGTTTGCACTACAATAGCAATCACCCTCAACCTGGTTATATAAAAAAAATATTCCGAGAGGGCAGTACATCAGGGCTGCTAGACTCATTACACAGGATATAATTTTCAAAGAAGAAATTAATTTTAGCATCTCCCTTTTCTTAGAACGGGGTTATAAGGAAATGTGGTTATTAGAAAGTGTTAATGAAATTATATCTAAAAGACACTCATTTTGCTCCTATTTCACATTGACCCTTAGAAAATGTGAAAATAGTGGCTCAAGTGGTACTAATGGTGTTGTCTATATTAATCTTTGCACGGGGTGTGAGGCATTCTATGTAGGAAAGACCTCTAGAACTTTTAACAAAAGCATTAAAGAGCACCAATATGCCATCGAGTGCAAATATTTGAAAAATACACTTTATAAGCACAATATTGTATGTAAGAATTATAAAAAGTGCATGTTTTTTGTATTACAGCATGTCTCTGAAGACAAGAGATGGAGATTTTAAAAACAGTGTAGAGAAAAGAGAGACTATTTGGCAAATAGCATGAAAAGCAGACGAACATCCAGGCTTCAATGAGGTCATTAATATAAAATATTTCTTGAAGGACAAAAGATTAAATGTGAAAAGTATAAAACATCATATTAATTATTTATATGCACATATTTTTATATTTTTACATTGGTTTTCAAATGCTAGAATTGTTTTAAATGTTTTAAAATTTGTGTCTTTAAATGCATTAATCAATTGTTTAATTGTGAAATTAATTGATAGTGGTCACTGATTGGTTAACTTATATTGAAATATTGAATTGATGTGGTGTTGGTATTTTCTGTCTTTTGTCAAAAAGCGGACATGTTAAAGTGGTGATACGCTTAAAGAAAGTTTGGCATACACTCCTTTCACCTGTTTTATTGTTTTTAGTGTGGTTTTGATAATAATTTGTTATGGCCTTTGATGAAATATTATTGCAAAAATAGAAATATTGAGTAGAAGGTACTTAATGCATCAGATGATGATTTCAGAAGGCAGACATGATCCTGTATAAATTTTACAAGATCATCTGTTTTTCACAGTTTCCAGTTGAAATTATTAATGTCTGCAGGATTACTGAAACTAAACTCTAAATATAATAAACAATCAAAGAGGTTAAATGGAGCACTAAAATATAAATAAAAAATTAGTGCTATACATTTAAGAATAGGTGTATGCTTTTCTGGGGAAACAATCTGATCTTTGCAGCTGATGGGCATATGCCCAAGCTAAAACTGCAAAAAACCTTGATAAATAATCTGATGGATATATTTAAAAAAAAAGTGCTATTAGCTGACAAATAAATTATATTCTTGTATTATTCTACACATTAATTCTAGTAGTTTACCTAGTAAAAAATTAATTGGAAGTAATAATTTATTTGACTGATGTCATGTATACCATCCTTACTAAAACCCATTATATGCAAAATAATTTAGAATGTAGTGTCAAAAGCTATGCGGTATACTTGAGCGATATAAATTATGAAACTAGAGAAAGTGTTGTATATTTGAGGGATGGTGTGAGAGCAAGATGTATTAATTATTATGAAACTATAGAAAGTGTTGCTGTATATTTCAGGATAGTGTGAGAGCAAGACATCTTAATATGGACTATGTATATAAATGCATCCAAGTTATACTCTAAAGGTGAACCTTAATGGCAGTGGCGGCTGGTGACTTCAAATCAAAGGGGGGCTGCAGGAGACAGCTGAATGGGTGGGGTCAATAGGATGGGGTGCAGCCAACTAAAAAGGGGAGGGGCTATGTTCAAAACCACAAAAACTAACTTTAATTAAATACGCTGCCCTGGGTGCCAAACTGTCATTATGAGAGTCCGATCTAGACAAAATGAAGTGTAGAAGAAAAAAAATATTTCAATGCATTGGCTGCATGACAGCTTACTTAATATCTAGATGGAAACAAAAAGGTTGTGAGGCATGGAAAAATAAATTACTTTTTAAATACATTACTTGAATGCCAGTCAAAATCAAGTATAAGAGAAACAAGCAGCATTCAACTCAAACCACTTCTCCTTGCACTGCAGTTCTAATTATAATTTATATTCAGCTTTATTAAAGTACCAAGTAACATGCTGAAAGTAGCAATCTCTGTGATGCCCCCACTTGTAAAAATGTTTCTTATCCAAAAAGGACTTGCTGCCTGACAACTATCTACTTGTTTCATGGGGAAAACTTGATCAAAGTAAAAAATGAAAAACAAACAAGAAACAAGCTCAAGATACATTGCTTAAAGGATTACTGTACAAGTTATGGACCACACATAATAGATTGGCATTCTGTTTAGTTTACGGGTAAAGCCTGCAGAGATGACTGGAAGTCTCCAACAAGTGTAATGAGCTTCTTAAAATAACGTAATCCTGTCCTTTATTACAAATACTGTCATATGCATTTCAATACCCAAGGCTTATACATTATCTTGTTATGTAAGTATCCTCTGCATGGCAACAACTAAAAGGCTTTCAATGTTGGTAATTCTTTAACAGTATGCATATTAAAGCTTACTTGCATCTTATGATTTCAGACAAGCTTACCTGATGGTCATTAGAGCATTGCTACTTAAACACAGAGCAACAGACACTTTCTGATTAATAAGCATAAATCAACAGTACAAAAATATGACAGAAACCAGACCATTCTGCAAAATCATGGACAGATGAAAAGCCACTGTAGTACTTGTGACTACCTTGGATGTGGAGATACTTTGCACATTTACACTGCATAACTGCTCCTTGCCTTGCTTGGACACATCCAGAGTCACTACATGAGGGAGTGGGGTGTAACAAGTATGTCACAATTTGAAATGTCTCTGGCTGACTGTGATGGCCCTGACACATTTGTCATACCTCTCAACCTCAGAGCAAGAAATCTGGACAAAGCCATACATAGAAGTGGGACAAAGGCCCAAAAATAAGGACAATTTTTAAATATTGCTCTTATAAACTTAGAAAGATAATAGAATAGTAGGTCTTGCATTAGTATGAATTTTCTGAAGGGTACGAAATCTGAAACTCAAATGTCTGTCATTATTTTCTAACTTCAGTCCTTAATGATTTGCCTCTAATTTGCCAAAAAAACACAATTTTATGAAAAATGGACCAAAAATGTGATGCAAAAATATAAAATAGCCACACAATACAGCTGGGAACCTATCAAAGAAGGGACATTTTTTTAATATTAGTACTGCTAACTTGAGCAGCTGACAAAATAAAATAATCTACATGCATTTCTGAAATAAAAGTAATCTATAACTCTGATTACAGTAATTTCTTAATTGTAAACCCTCCATGTTTTCTTCCAGAATTGCTATTTTGCGGAGGGATTATTAGGAGAAGAGCAACATTTTGAGCCAAAATCGGGGGCAATTGAGAGGTTTGGCTATGCCTAATTCTATAAAGTAATTTATTTGCATGTACCTCTCAATATGTTAATGCAATAAATCTGGACAAGGCCAAATATATTGGGGGAACATATAAACAGTACTAAAAATTGCTCTTGTATAAATTGAGACAGTTGATAGAATAACAGATCTTACTTTAGCATGCATTTTACTGAAGGTTATGAAGTCCAAAACTCAGTCTCTGTCATTATTTAGTGACCTAATTCCTAAACGATTTGCCAGAAAACCACAAATTTTATGAGGAACAAACCAAAAATAAGGCAAAATCTATTCATTCTGTTAAAATCTGGACAGCTGGGAGGTATAGTTCAGCCGGGCTGTCTGAGTTTGCCACCCTTCCCCTCACAAAATCATGGATGAATGGAGCCTCCCCCCCGCAGCCATTCCAATGATCCATTACTTGGCTATTTCACCCCATTTACCAT
Source organism: Protopterus annectens (assembly GCF_019279795.1). NCBI lineage: Eukaryota > Metazoa > Chordata > Ceratodontiformes > Protopteridae > Protopterus > Protopterus annectens. Next base: position 365,596,938 of record NC_056725.1, on the reverse strand, counting down.
AAACACTAATGTACATATTGCTTTACTTCTGTGATGATTTGGACTTCATTTGCAAGTTGTATTTTGCATTTTACAGCACAAACACTAAGACATCTGCTAAACAAAGCAATGCAGTCTCACAATGAAAACAGACTTAGCATTAAAACTTCTCTGCCCTTGAAACTCACATTCATTGAAACAGCATTGAAACCCACATTCAAAGAAAATATGTTTTGTCAGTGGCAGATAAAGATTAACTTTGGGCTGTTTTCAAATCACAGGCCCCTTGCACATGAAACATACATGGGCTCTTTGATACACCTTCCCTGATTGTACTAAATTATATTCCTTGTACAATACAGTACAGTTGTTAGAGGGTGTTTTAAATTTATTGTTTTGAACATTTTTCCAGTAAACAATGAAACAAGATGACCTAAAGCAAAATCCCCTTGCTTTTTTCCCCCCAAAAAAAAAAAAAAAAAAAAAAAAAAAAAAAAAAAAAAAAAAAAAAAAAAAAAAAAAAAAAAAAAAAAAAAAAAAAAAAAAAAAAAAAAAAAAAAAAAAAAAAAAAAAAAAAAAAAAAAAAAAAAAAAAAAAAAAAAAAAAAAAAAAAAAAAAAAAAAAAAAAAAAAAAAAAAAAAAAAAAAAAAAAAAAAAAAAAAAAAAAAAAAAAAAAAAAAAAAAAAAAAAAAAAAAAAAAAAAAAAAAAAAAAAAAAAAAAAAAAAAAAAAAAAAAAAAAAAAAAAAAAAAAAAAAAAAAAAAAAAAAAAAAAAAAAAAAAAAAAAAAAAAAAAAAAAAAAAAAAAAAAAAAAAAAAAAAAAAAAAAAAAAAAAAAAAAAAAAAAAAAAAAAAAAAAAAAAAAAAAAAAAAAAAAAAAAAAAAAAAAAAAAAAAAAAAAAAAAAAAAAAAAAAAAAAAAAAAAAAAAAAAAAAAAAAAAAAAAAAAAAAAAAAAAAAAAAAAAAAAAAAAAAAAAAAAAAAAAAAAAAAAAAAAAAAAAAAAAAAAAAAAAAAAAAAAAAAAAAAAAAAAAAAAAAAAAAAAAAAAAAAAAAAAAAAAAAAAAAAAAAAAAAAAAAAACAAAAAAAATAGAAAAAGAAAAAAAAGAAAAAAAAAAAAAAGAAAAAATAAAAAAAGAAAAAAAAAAAAAAAAAAAAAAAAAAAAATAAAACAAAAAAAGAAAAAAAAGAAAAAAAAAAAAAAAAAAAAAAAAAAAAAAAAAAAAAAAAAAAAAAAAAAAAAAGAAAAAAAAAAAAAAAAAAAAAAAAACAAAAAAAAAAAAAAAAAAATAAAAAAAAAGAAAAAAAAACCCTGAAAAAAAAAAAAAAAAAAAAAAAAAAAGAAAGTTTGGCATACACTCCTTTCACCTGTTTTACTGTTTTTAGTGTGGTTTTGATAATAATTTGTTATGGCCTTTGATGAAATATTATTGCAAAAATGGAAATATTGAGTAGAAGGTACTTAATGCATCAGATGATGATTTCAGAAGGCAGACACGATCCTGTATAAATTTTACAAGATCATCTGTTTTTCACAGTCTCCAGTTGAAATTATTAATGTCTGCAGGATTACTGAAACTAAACTCTAAATATAATAAACAATCAAAGAGGTTAAATGGAACACTAAAATATAAATAAAAAAGGAGTGCTATACATTTAAGAATAGATGTATGCTTTTCTGGGGAAACAATCTGATCTTTGCAGGAGATGGGCATATGCCCAAGTTAAAACTGCAAAAAACCTTGATAAATAATCTGATGGATATATTTAAAAAAAAAAAAAAAAGTGCTATTAGCTGACAAATAAATTATTCTTGTATTATTCTACACATTAATTCTAGTAGTTTACCTAGTAAAAAATTAATTGGAAGCAATAATTTATTTGACTGATGTCATGTATACTATCCTTACTAAAACCCATTATATGCAAAATAATTTAGAATGTAGTGTCAAAAGCTATGCAGTATACTTGAGCGATATAAATTATGAAACTAGAGAAAGTATATTTGAGGGATGGTGTGAGAGCAAGATGTATTGATTATTATGAAACTAGAGAAAGTGTTGCTGTATATTTCAGGATAGTGTGAGAACAAGACATCTTAATATGGACTATGTATATAAATGCATCCAAGTTATACTCTAAAGGTGAACCTTAATGGGCTTACAAACATAAACGTTCATTATCTGATCACTGCTGCAGAAACCTTAATTATATAATTTGTATCCTGCTAAGGATATACCAGATAGACAATTTCCAATTCTTAAGGGCACTTTCCATTAATTAGCTCAAGCAGAGCTGAAGAAAAAATGTAGTTCAGCACGAAGCCCTTCAGAGCTTTCCTGCCACTGAGGAAGGGTACTTTTGTGGGCTTTCAAGGATTAATGGTCAGCTAACGCTCTTCCATTACTGGGCTGTTAAGTTCCTTTTAGAGGATGAAAAACGTCCACATTTTATTTTTAGAGAAGAAAGTAATCTTCTTCTGTGAAGTTGCTAATTTTAAGATAGGAAAAGGTGTTTTCATACACTGTCATGTGACATTTAAGTAACTTTTAAACAGAAGCGTTACTCTTCACTTTTGAGAAGAAATATTGTTAAAACTAACTTAAAACTGTTTTTTTTCCTTGCCAGAAGTTGTATTTTATTACTTTTGGAGGCTGGAATAAATGTTTATGTGCTTTGATCTGTGTTTTTTGCAGATAAACAACTTTTTTTAAAACTTACCTGTTTCACTGACTACTGGTGCAAGGCTTGCTCAGGATTCAGGAATCTGTTATGGCTGCACCATGGAACATCCTACTGAATCCTTTGCATCTGTTGGAGTACCTTTGGTGAAAAAGGGATAACAACTCTTCTTAGTTTTGGAAGAAGGAGCAAGGAATGGCTCTCTGTCTAGCCAGACTGGAATGCCTGTCCCTAGGGAGGCTTTGCTTGCATAAGGTAGGTCTACTTTTTTAGAAATTCAGTCAAAAAGAAGAAACAGCCATATGTTTTCACCTGTCTTATTTACTTTGGACACAAGTGATTTATTGGGTGAGCACATGGTTTTCTTCAGGCTGTTGACCCTTCCAGTTCAGGTGTTTCTTGTAAGAGAAAAAGGAATTCCTCATTGTCTGAGGATGCTCAGGACATTGAAAAGGAAAACAATTGTGAGGGGACAACTTTGGTTTTCTCTCTTCTGGTCTCTGATTCTAAGGACAGTGTCTGTTGTGAAAGTCCCTCGGAATAAGTTTCTTTTGGTGAAACCATATCCAGAATAAATCAATTGTTTTCATGGGAATATAATATCTTCCATTGTCATTAAGGCAAAAATTATGATTTATTACAACTGTAATTTCCTGAACGTACACCAGATCATCCTGTTCTGCCAGCCTTGGAGAATGTATTTATTACAGCCTGTAATGTGCCTGATAGCTAGTCTGTTGCACCTGAGAAAGTAAATACATTTTATAAAGTTCCTCGGTCTTATAAGGTTTTGTTTTCTAACTCCAAGTCTGACTCTGTAGTGATTTCTTTGTTATATCCTGCTAACTATCTGGTAAATGCTCCTCCCTCTGATAAAGATGGGAAAGCCTTTCAAAGATTTGGCCAAAAGAGTGCTGTCTTCTACTTCACTTACTTTTATAATGTTTAATTGTCAAGCTCACATGCTATAGTTCATGCTTTTTTTTCTGGAAAAATTTTAGGGTTTTTCTTGGTTTTTGGGAAAAAACCAAAAACCTTTTATATATGTCAACTTTAGGATAGAATGTTTGGTCCCATTAGTATGAATTTTCTGAAGGGTATGCAATCTGAAACTCAAATGTCTGTAATTATTTTCTAACTTCAGTCTTTAATGATTTGCCTCTAATTTGCCAAAAAAACACAATTTTATGAAAAATGGACCAAAAATGTGATGCAAAAATATAAAATAGCCACACAATACAGCTGGGAACCTATCAAAGAAGGGACATTTTTTTAATATTAGTACTGCTAACTTGAGCAGCTGACAAAATAAAATAATCTACATGCATTTCTGAAATAAAAGTAATCTATAACTCTGATTACAGTAATTTCTTAATTGTAAACCCTCCATGTTTTCTTCCAGAATTGCTATTTTGCGGAGGGATTATTAGGAGAAGAGCAACATTTTGAGCCAAAATCGGGGGCAATTGAGAGGTTTGGCTATGCCTAATTCTATAAAGTAATTTATTTGCATGTACCTCTCAATATGTTAATGCAATAAATCTGGACAAGGCCAAATATATTGGGGGAACATATAAACAGTACTAAAAATTGCTCTTGTATAAATTGAGACAGTTGATAGAATAACAGATCTTACTTTAGCATGCATTTTACTGAAGGTTATGAAGTCCAAAACTCAGTCTCTGTCATTATTTAGTGACCTAATTCCTAAACGATTTGCCAGAAAACCACAAATTTTATGAGGAACAAACCAAAAATAAGACGCAAAAATCTATTCATTCTGTTAAAATCTGGACAGCTGGGAGGTATAGTTCAGCCGGGGCTGTCTGAGTTTGCCACCCTTCCCCCTCACAAAATCATGGATGAATGGAGCCTCCCCCCCGCAGCCATTCCAATGATCCATTACTTGGCTATTTCACCCCATTTACCATAAACACTAATGTACATATTGCTTTACTTCTGTGATGATTTGGACTTCATTTGCAAGTTGTATTTTGCATTTTACAGCACAAACACTAAGACATCTGCTAAACAAAGCAATGCAGTCTCACAATGAAAACAGACTTAGCATTAAAACTTCTCTGCCCTTGAAACTCACATTCATTGAAACAGCATTGAAACCCACATTCAAAGAAAATATGTTTTGTCAGTGGCAGATAAAGATTAACTTTGGGCTGTTTTCAAATCACAGGCCCCTTGCACATGAAACATACATGGGCTCTTTGATACACCTTCCCTGATTGTACTAAATTATATTCCTTGTACAATACAGTACAGTTGTTAGAGGGTGTTTTAAATTTATTGTTTTGAACATTTTTCCAGTAAACAATGAAACAAAGCGCATGCACCAATAATGACAAAACTGCCCAGTTCAGAACATTTTTCCAGTAAACAATGAAGCAGAATACATGCACCAATAATGACAAAACTGCCAAGTTCAGAACATTTCCATCACAAAAGTCTACTCAAACTTCTATAGTCCACCATTATCAGTAAATATGCACAATCTCTGAAGAAGTAAATGTCATCTAAATAATTCCATATTAAAGAAATCTGTAACTAATGAAGAGGTTGCTGCTAGCAAACGCCTTTATATTTCATGGTTTCATCGAAAAATAAAGTGTCTGTTGCCCCTGAGGAATAAATTGCCTATATTACATTAAAAAAAATGATAAGCTAGTAATAGTGCAATAGGAAATGGATAGCAAACTGTTAACAGGTTCATAGTTAGTATCTTCGCCAAAGAGTGCATTTTCAGTACGGCAGCATTCACCCCTTGTGGGAGTAGAACCCACAGCCTTCTGCATCAAAATCAAGTACGCAACCTGTTGTGGTATTAACAATGCAAGCAGACTCAGCATAAGCAGCACTAAACTTCTCTTCCCCTGCAGCTCTCAGCGCCTTGTAAAATCTACTCAATACTCAACTGCATCTCAACTTCGCAGCACAAGAAATCTGGAAAAAGCCAAAATTTATTGGGGGGGGGGGGGTCAAAAGCCCAAAAACCAGGGACACATTAAACATTGCTTGTGTAATCTTGGAAAGTTGCTTGAATAAAATGCTGTGTTATCACCATACATTTTACTGCCAAGGTCCTTGTGCAAAACAGTCAGAGCAACATACCACTACACCAAATCAGTTGCTTTGTGAAAGAGAGGAAGACTGAAACTTAAATGGCTATCATTTAGTGAATTCAGTTCTCACCATAGCTGTCAACCTCTTAGCACAAAACACCTGGACAAACCCAGTAATGAGGGAATACAGCCCTCAAACATATTCAGTGAACTTGATTCTTGCCATAGCTGTCAACCTTAGCACAAAAAACCTGGACGAAGCCAATAATGGGGGACTACAGTCCCAACAATAGGGACAAATTTCAAATATTCATCTTATAAACTTAGAAAATTGCTAGAATTAAAGGTTTTGTGTTACTATGTATTTTCTGAAGAATATGAAGTCTGAAATTCAAATACCTGTCAATTTTACTTATTTAACATTTGTTAACCAGGAAAGTCTGACGGAACAAAAACTATTTTCAGCAGAGGCCCAGGGAGAAATACTGCAGACACATGTCTTTGTAAAATGGCAGGACACCAGAGCAAACACACATAAACACAGGAAGAAGATGCAGAGTCCACACAGAAGGCACCCCAGCAAGAATCAAACCAGCAGCTGTGAGGCAACAATGCTACCACTGCACCATCAGATATTCAAGGAATGAAACATTCAGAAACCTGAAGTCTGAAATTCAAATGCCTGTCAATTTTATTTAACATTTGTTAACCAGGACAGTCTGACTTGGAACAAAAAACAATTTTCAGCAGAGGCCCAGGAAGAAATAATGCAGACACATGTCTTTGTAACATGGGAGGACACAAAAGCAAACACAGGGGGAAGATGCAGATCCTGCAAAGAAGGCACCCCAACCAAGAGTCAAACCTGAGAACCTGTAGTTGGGAGGCAACAATGCTACCACTGCACCATCAAATATCTAAGCATGCAACTATTTAGAAACCACAGATATTATGAGGAACAGAACAGATCAAATATGAGGCAAAAATCTGAAATTTTTTTACAAATGGTGGTGGGTAGGGAATTCAGGCCCTTACCACCTGCATACAAGGTACAGGGTTCAAGCCTGAGATATTCCCTACCACACCACCATGAGTTGGCTCTAACCACCAGTATATAGCAACTGGGCAACTGGGGCATTACACACACACACAATTTATTAGCTTTAACCCTAAGTCACACACACTGCTCACCTTGCCAACGAGCAACCCTAGATATCCGAACACTGGTCACCTTGCTGATGAGCAACCCTAGATATCCAAATCGTCCAAATCCCCGCTGGTATACATTAGCTGCTCACAATTGGTCCAGTGCACCTCGTTAGCTGCTACATGCATCTTGATTGGTCCAGCCTGCTGCTGCTGCAGTTTGGAGTGCCTCCATTCCATTATGTTACCACTGCACAGACTGCTGGGCATTTTGGGGCTGAGATGCCTTTCCCCCTATCTAGACTGCTGAGAAAGCAGTCTGAGAGTGTTCCCGTGTATCTAGAGTTTGCGTGCATGTGCAGAGTACTTCTGGGAATTATGTTTTTTGTGTTTCTTAGTTTTATTTTTATTTGTTTTCTAGGTGGGAGGGCTGCAGTCCTGCAGTCCTAGAGCACGAGCCGCCCCTGCTTAATGGGCTTACAAACATAAACGTTCATTATTTGATCACTGCTGCAGAAACCTTAATTATATAATTTGTATCCTGCTAAGGATATAACAGATAGGCAACATCCAATTCTTAAGGGCACTTTCCATTAATTAGCTCAAGCAGAGCTGAAGAAAAGGTGTAGTTCAGCGCCAAGCCCTTCAGAGCTTTCCTGCAGCTGAAGAAGGGTACTTTTGTGGGCTTTCAAGGATTAATGGTCAGCTAACGCTCTTCTATTACTGGGCTGTTAAGTTCCCTTTAGAGGATAAAAAACTTCCACATTTTATTTTTAGAGAAGAAAGTAATCTTCTTCTGTGAATTTGCTAATTTTAAGCTAGGAAAAGGTGTTTTCATATACTATCATGTGACATTAAGTAACTTTTAAACAGAAGCATTACTCTTCACTTTTGAGAAGAAATATTGTTAAAACTAACTTAAAACTGTTTTTTCTCCTTGCCAGAAGTTGTATTTTATTACTTTTGGAGGCTGGAATAAATGTTTATGTGCTTTGATCTGTGTTTTTTGCAGATAAACAACTTTTTTTAAAACTTACCTGTTTCACTGACTACTGGTGCAAGGCTTGCGCAGGATTCAGGAATCTGTTATGGCTGCACCATGGAACATCCTACTGAATCCTTTGCATCTGTTGGAGTGCCTTTGGTGAAAAAGGGAGAACAACTCTTCTCAGTTTTGGAAGAAGGAGCAAGGAATGGCTCTCTGTCTAGCCAGACTGGAATACCTGTCCCTAGGGAGGCTTTGCTTGCATAAGGTAGGTTTACTTTTTTAGAAATTTCAGTCAAAAAGAAGAAACAGCCATATGTTTTCACATGTCTTATTTACTTTGGAAACAAGTGATTTATTGGGTGAACACAGTGTTTTCTTCAGGCTGTTGACCCTTCCAGTTCAGGTGTTTCTTGTAAGAGAAAAAAGGAATTCCTCATTGTCTGAGGATGCTCAGGATATTGAAAAGGAAAACAATTGTGAGGGGACAACTTTGGTTTTATCTCTTCTGCTCTCTGATTATAAGGACAGTGTCTGTTCTGAAAGTCCCCTGGAATAATTTTCTTTTGGTGAAGCAACCACAAACGACCAGCAAAATATGATGGTAAACCCGGATAATGATAAATCCTTTATTTATCAAGACAACATATCTGAAAACAATCTGAAAATATGTCAAATTGTTTAACCAGACCGGTTTCGGCCTCACAGCCTTTTTCAATGGTAAACAAAAAAAATTTTTGAAAATGAACTGATACTAGTTCTATTTATAGTCCTCCCTGCTAGATCTCAAACTATTGGTATGGTCCAACCTAGTGGTTGGGATGTACAAATACATATATAAAACAAAATCATGAGTAACTCATAGAAAAAGAATAAAGAATATATAATAATGATGTTATATGAAGTTACTCCATAACACTATAAAAAAGTGTAAATGGAATATGCAAAATATTTATTATAATACTAATACTTCATAATTATATAAATACTCAAACATAAAGCATCAACTATAGCCTAACTATAAATTATGAGAGGACACTACTGGACAATTCAATTAAAAAATTACAGTAATTATATAATAAGATGAATTTATAATTACATCTCAGCGCTGAAATATAAATTGATCACCCTAGTCACTAAGATTACACAATTGCCAAGATTATGAATTACCAAACCAACATAGAGAATGTCAACATTAAGAGAAAGCAACATAAAATAATATGCTGCATATATCAATGTAAATAATTGTACCAAAAAACAGACAAATGACTCTGTTATAGATGGTCATTCAAGCCTGGCAGAAAAAGTGCCCCAAGGTTGGTAATCCAATATTGTTCTTTTTTATTCAAAAGTGCCAACCCTGCTGATGGCTACGATCCCCTACAATTTTGTCAATAACCATGAACTTAAATTGTGCATTGGAATGTTTGATGGTGTGTCTATACAAGGCATTAGTTTCTTTTTTATTTCAGATGTCACTCTTGTGTTCTGTCATATGTATTCAGAGGGATCTAGATGTTTGGCCCACATAAAATGATTGACACTGACATGTGGCTAAATATATAACCCATGTAGTGCTGCAATTAGCAAAAACCCTGGTCTGGTACACACGTTTAGTATTAGCACTAGAAAATTCCTTCAGTGTATAGACCTGGGAACATGAACTACAATGGCCACAAGGAAAAGTTCCTATACGTCTATCTCCTGTTAAGGTAGTTTGTTGATAGATAGCTCCTCCTCCTTCCTTGTGTTTGTAGTGGGAAAACAACCCCCCTAGAGTTTTACCCCTTCTAATAGACATATGACATGTGGTGCCTAATAATGTTCTTAATTCATCATGTGCCATCAATATATTCCAATTGGAATTCAAAATGTCCCTGACCAGCTGATAATTCCTGCCGTATGTAGTGACAAACCTTATTGTTGAATCCTGATCCTTGTTATCCAATTTCTTATATTGTAATAATGTTTGTCTATCCAGTGAATTACTCCATTCGCTGGCCAAAGAGATATCCCTAATTTTGTATTCCCTATGTTTAAACCTACAGCATAAGTCATTCCTAGCTATTTGGAAATCCTCCCCCGATGAGCATATGCATTTCATACGCATGAATTGTGATTTTGGTATGTTGCGGATGGTGCGGTAAGGGTGCATACTAGATGCATGTAACAAAGTGTTGTATTGTGGGTATTTATGAAAAACTTTCGTACTTAAGGTGTGGTCCTCATTACGGCATACTGTAACATCTAGAAAGTTGATGGTGTTATAATCATATGTTACCGTAAACTCAATACCCCATACATTGTCATTCAAATACTGAATGAATTCCTGTAAATATGTAATGTCTGCCTTCCACACCATCCAGCAATCATCTAAATATTGTCTCCAGATGTCCATTTCAACAATACAGATATTATGCGATGACTCATAGATTAAGCACTCCTCAAAATAGGCCATAAAAAGGTCAGTGTAAATAGGAGCAAATGAAGCTCCCATCGCCGTACCTTGGAGTTGCAAAAAACACTCGCCATGGAAATAGAAGACATTCTTAGTTAGTACATGTTCTGCCATGCAGATAAGAAGTGTGTTAAAACTGGTGGATACATTTCAGATTTTTCCAACCAATATTGTAATGATTGTAGCCCAGCCCAATGTGGAATACTTGTGTATAAAGATTTCACATCAAGTGTGCACATAAGCCAATCCTGTTCAAGTTGGGTGTCTGCTATAATCTGAAGAAAATGTGTCGTGTCTTTCAATGTGGCCCTTACTAATGACAATAATTGCTTGAGATAATGTGTGAGAAAAGCAGAAAGTGGTTCGGTTAATGAACCGATACCCGAAACTATAGGCCTACCCGGGGGTTTTGTAATAGATTTATGTATTTTGGGCAGAAGATATAAGATCTGTTTTTGTGGATCCTTAACAGTGAGATGTTTGACTGTATTAGTTGTTATAATACCTTGTTCCTCTGCTGCTTGTAAGAAGGAATCAATTTCCTTCTTGTATACCAGTGTAAGATCTATAAACATCTGCATGTAACACCTACGATCCGCCAATTGTCTTTTGCCCTCATTAAGATAGTCCCCAGTATTCATGACTACAACAGCACCCCCCTTATCTGCAGGCAGAATAGCGATGTCACAGTTTTGCCAAAGTTCTTCCACAGCAGTTTTTTCCATGGCAGAAATATTTTGGCCTAGAATGTTTGATTCATGATGGTGAAAATGTAAATCCTTAATGACTGACTGTTGAAATATGGAGACGTATTTGTTCATGGTGGTTGGAAATCCGATTTCAAAAATCTAAACTCTGAAGATCTTTGAGAGATGTTACCTGGAAAGAACAATTTAAGATTCAGATTGCAACAAAATGACAATACATCAATTACTATACTATATTCATCACTAAAAAAACCCGGAATGAAACCAAGGCCTTTATTCAATAATATAGTTTGTGCATCTGTTAATGGTACATCAGATAAATTTAAGACATTATCAAAGCCATCCAGAGCTATTTCAACAATGTTCGTATCAAATTCTCCATGGAATTGTTTACTGCGTTTGTGCTAGCGACCCCCTCGTCACCTTGGTGTATGTCTAAAGGGGTTTTGGTATTGGGTTTTTTACTCTTTGGTGATTCCCGATGGTAGCTACCATCATTATTCGTGTACAATGATTCATCACCGGAAGTACTGGCAAAGGATGCATCAGTGGATTTTAAAATAGATCTAGGTCTCTTTCTGGGTTTTAAACCAGGTGTTTTGTGACTGGTATCATTGAATCTGACTGTTTTAGATGTATCAAAAGGATGACCCCTTTGATAGTCAGTGCAATCCCTGTTGAATTTGCGGATTTTATGATCCTTAGTCAGTTGGTCAAAAGATGCCAAATCCTTAGATAATTTATTAACCAAGCTAGTAAATATAGGTTGAGATTCAAAATGTTTACATTCTTCACAAGACTCTTTAACCTCTGTTAAACATATATCCACCATTCTTTCATAATATGCTGCCAAAATTTTTACAAACATCATTGAGGATTGATGAAGAGCCTGGTTCCATTCATTTGTCAGTCTGTCTTCCAACCTGCTGACCAAGGGCTTAAACCTGACCCTCAGACCTCTGGGAGTGATATCCTTTTGTATATACGCTTTAAATAGTCGTAAATGCCAAATATTGGCACGAAGATTCCTCAAGTCTTTATTGAATTTGTTAAAGGCTAAGTCACAACCATCAGAAGGACCTATTTTAGAGCCTTTTTGGTTATTGCTTGACATGACATTACATAGCTAGTCTGCTGCACCTGAGAAAGTAAATACATTTTATAAAGTTCCTCGGTCTTATAAGGTTTTGTTTTCTAACTCCAAGTCTGACTGTGTAGTGATTTATTTGTTATATCCTGCTAACTATCTGGTAAATGCTCCTCCCTCTGATAAAGATGGGAAAGCCTTTCAAAGATTTGGCCAAAGGAGTGTTTTCTTCTACTTCACTTACTTTTATAATGTTTAATTGTCAAGCTCACATGCTATAGTTCATGCTTTTTGATTTTAAAACTATGGGAACATTATAGCTTCTTTTCTTCTGTTTCAGGTAACTAGGCACTCTTTTTGAGGTGCACTTAAGATTCAGTTGATGCCACCTCCAAACTTGCTGCTACTGGAACTGTTATGAGAGGATTTGCTTGGTTGCATATGCAAATCTTCCTGAAGATGTTACAATTCAAATTTTTAATTCTCCCTTAGATAAAGAGTTTGCAAGTGGATCATCTGCTGCAGAGATTTTTAAAAAGAGAGATGGAAGTGAATTCAAGGAGTTTCTCTGATTTTTCAGCATTCCATCTTACTTTCATGGATTTTCCAGCTACATCTGCTACATTTAACAAAAAAGCAAAACAAGCAAATACAGTAAGCAGACTTTTAGAAAACAATGGCAACGGGGGTCTACAAAAGCAAGAACCACCCAGAAGCAAGGCAGCCCAACAAGTTTGAATGACTATCTACAGAAGCCACCCTCTTCCCACCCTGGCAAGCCCCTAACGCTTCCCCCAAATCTGGCCATCCATTTCTATCCTTGGCAGCAGATAGTATCAGACAAATGGGTTCTGAGAGTAATTCATCAGGAATACAGATGTAGGTGAAATCTATCCCTCCATTTTAGGGATTCCTTCTCATGTACCAGATCAACCCCATCAACCCCCCCCCCCCCATCATTTGGCATCTGCTATCTCAGGGGGTGATAAAAACTGTCCCTCCTTTTCAGAAAGGAGACAGTTTTAATTCAGGAATATTTCTGGCACCAAAAAGCAGCATCTTAAAGACCACTCCTAGATATGTCTTTACTAAATCAGTTAATGAACATTCTGAAGTTCAAAATGTTATCTTGTGCCACATCTCAAACCTGAGCCACTGTCAACTACAACACACCTGTTAATGCATTTGAAAGTCAACTAGAGGCTTAAGTAAGCTTCAGACCTGCAACCTTTGTCTCCTCAGTGTAGCACTTTACTGCTAAGCTATCAGATCACACTGCACAGCCTGTTACCTCTCCTACCACATTCAAGTCTTTTAGTGACCCTAGATTTAAAAGATGGTTATTATCACATTCCTATAACATCAGATTTCAAACATTTCTTAGGGTTTACTGTGTCTGGATCGCACTTTCAGTTTTCTTTATTACCAGCTGGATTATCTACTGCTCCAAGTGTATTCACAAAGTGTCTAGCTCCAGTAATAGGCTAGTGCAGACTGTCAGATATTCACATTTTTTCCTTATTTAAATAACTTGTTTATCTTTACAGAATCATTTTTAAAGTGCCAGGAATCTCTCACTTGAGTGACAGATCCCCTGGACAGATTGGGGATTCAGGAGAAGATCCAAAAGCTTACTTGACTGCTTCTCACAGGATTATTTTACTGGGGAATAACTCAGTTACCTCCGTTCAAAGAGCTTTTCTTCCTTAGGAAAAAAATAGATCTATCCCTAAGTTGATTCACTCAAACCAAGACATCAGGAAAGGATTTTTTTCCTCAGGATATTTGGGATTTATGGCATCCATGATTCTAATGATTCCTCTAGCCAGACTTCACATGAAAAAAATTTGGTGGCACCTAAAATCAGTATGGTCCCAGCATCAACATCCCTTGACATCCCAGATACCTGTTTTGGGATTTGCAAAAAGGGAACATCTTTAATGGAGACACCAATTTTACCTAAATCCAGGTCTCCTATTTTCCCTTCCGGCTCCAGCACAGTCACACACAGTGTCTATGGGAGTAAAAGTGCAGGCCCTTTAGAACAAAAAATACAGACCAAAATGAATCTCATTCTAATACTTGAAAGGCCATATCATCGAATTTCATTTTTGTGAGATGAGAATCACAAAAAAGAAATACCGAATGGTGAATTTTTCCCAGGGCAAGTAAACACTTGCCCAACATGCCCTTTTCTACATTGTAGTGCAATTCCAGAGTTAGTATTTATAGTTCAGGGGGTGAAGGGCATAGCCCCCCCACCTAGGTGGGTTTTATTTACTTTGGTGTGTGTTTCATTGAAGTTTGGGCAAGTGTTTACATGCACTGGGAAAAATCTGCTATTTGGGTATTTCATTTTTGCGATTTTCATCTCGTGAAAATGAAATTCGATGATATGGTGTTTCGAGTATTAGAAGTTGATCCGACTAAAACACATAAATGGTGGGGTGGGGACCAGATCGTATCCTCTGATCAGACTAGCCATGCTATATAGCTTTTCAGTACTATCTTACTCAATTGATATGTTACATTCTGTCACAGTAACATTACATGGTAAAAAGTAGGCAAAATAATCCAAGCAGTCCCAATAAATGAACGTAAGTTTATTTTTAATCCACAAATGTTTTTGTTACTGTGCAACAGTAACTTAATCAGAAAACCAGTTTGTTGTGTACGCTAAACTTTTAAATAAGTGGCGCCAAAATATATATTTTATATATATTTATTCAGAAAATATTTTTAATATTAAACATTTTTTATTGAAGATTTATAACTGATGACCAAATATTAATATTTTGACTTTTACTCAACAGAGGAATATGAGATGGAACATTACAATGTCCTCAAACAACTTTCGGTTTACTACATAGATGGATTTCTATATGATTTGCTTTTGAACAGTGCGATATGAAGTTATAAAAGAAAAATCCTGATTTATATAAAATTAACTAACAAAACTTCTGACTAATGTTCAATATAGTATTTGATTGTTTTAACAAGAATAAAACTTTTTATATAAGGTTTTAACAAATCAACTATAAAGTATTTTATTGAAATAATTAAAATAGTGCTGTAGCACTTTAACTGATAAATGTGAATATATTTTAATGAGTATGATGCTACTGTGATGTGTATAGGTTATATTTTGGCGCCACTTATTATTTAAAAGTTTAGCGTACACAGCAAACTGGTTTTCTGATGAAGTTACTGTTGCACAGTAACGAAAACGTTTGTGGATTAAAAATAAACTTACGTTCATTTATTGGGACTGCTTGGATTGTTTTGCCTACTTTTTACCTTTACTAGTTTGGATTTGTGTTTTCGAGCGTGCAGTAACATTACATGACAGACTAGCTTAGCTGGATGAGGGTAGATCCTCGTGAATGGGAACTTAATCAGAGGATGGATTACTAAAATAAATATCATTGGATAAGCACTTTCTTTCAAATTTCATGGTCAGCCCACTTTCTCCACTCTCTCTCCTCCTCTTTCTCTCTCAAAGAAACAAACACACACACTCAGGTGCGTGCTCGTGCAGACACACACACACACACACACACACACACACACACACACACACACACACACACACACACACACACACACACAAGTGCGTGTGCGCAAACATGTATAAAGTGCAAACCACCATAAAAGAGCCCTATAAACAAGATTCAGAGTTTATCTGTTCTTCTGTCCTGTTCGCTTTAGAAAATCTCATGCAAAGTAATACATGCAGTGCAGTCACTTTGCAAAACTTCTGTTTTAGAATCAGCTTACAATAGTGAGAAGGTATAATGCGTTAGTAAAAATTAATATAATGTCCATTATGTCACTTTTGAGTTAGTGACAGTCATTTTACTGTAACAGAAGAAAATGTCAGGTACAGGAAAGATCACTAGGCTACAGGTTCTATTCCTTCATCTGGTGCTTGGATCCATGTTTCAGAACTGACACTAAAGTGCAACATCCACTGCACTCCTGAGGTACCATGCTTTGGAGGATATATTAATCTGGGGTCTCATCTGCCTGAGATGGTGAAAAGTTATGATCTACATAAAATCTAACAAATAGCCCTTGTGAGCATTAGTCTTTTGCTAATTGCTAAAAAGGGACCCGTTTTTATTATCAAATGTTATCACAATATATTTTTACTGTTTTCTTTCCATTAACAGTAAAACTTAAAGATGAACACAGACTTTTTTTATTTTCAGAGTATCAGAACAGTGTTTTAGGTAGTTGTTGAGTCAGCTAGTACAATGTGACTTGTGTTAACAGTCATAATAGGACTGTGGTTATTCTTACCTAGGAAATATATCTATAAACTATTTTTTATGGTTGTTTTCATTCTTGATACACTTGCAGGAGCAAAGCGACATAAGCCACCCACGCAGAAACTACTCAGGGGCTGCATTTAAAAGCAATGTCTATTATATGGGCAATACTTACAGATACCAGTGTCATTTCCATGTAGCTCGTGGTCTTGGCACAAAATATTTAGATATAACACACAAGGGGATGGAAGCTCACAAAAACAAATCACAACTGCCCCACAAAGAGAGTGCTATGCTATCAAAATGAAGAAAGATTAGTAAAGCACGAATACCATAGCAGAATGGGTGTGGTGTATATAAAAAAAAGAATAAATTGATCAATAGAGATACTAGTCAGTAAAAAGAGCAGGGGAAAGAACACAGAAAATTATCAAGTTACGAAGTCAGGCACAGAAGGAAGTGAATGTTCTGTTCCTGTGGAAATGTATTCACTAGTCTCAAATCTATTACCATATGCCATAAGCTAGCTTTCTTTTTCAATATCCAAATAAGGCTAATACAAATTGAATTACTTGCCAACTGTCAATATGGGTTTAGACCTAACCACAGTACCACCACAGCTCTACTCTCCTTCACAGACTGTATAAATTCAAACCGTAATAATAATACTCTTTCCTCATCTGTCTTCATTGATTTATCTAAGGCTTTTGACATGGTTAACCACCAGCTCCTTATAGAAATACTTAAATCTCTTTCTCTTGATACACTAGCCTTAAAATGGTTCAAATCCTACTTAGATAAAAGACAACAGGCAGTACTATGGGAAAACAATCTATCCTCTCACCTCCCCATTTCCCTTGGTGTTCCCCAGGGCTCCATATTAGGCCCACTGTTATTTTCCATTTTCACTAACGGTCTCCACCTAGCAATTCCACATGCAACCTGCATTCAATATGCAGACGACTCCACCATTATTTGCTCAGCTAAAACTCCTACCGAGCTACAGTCCCTGACACAAAAAGCATTTAATACAGTTGAGCAATGGTTTTTAAACCGTTGCCTCCTACTTAACCCTAAAAAAAATAAACTTCTACTCTTTACTCCTACTCGCAGGTCAACCCCTCTTCACTTCACTCTTATATCCAAGAACAGGACTGTTATATCTCCTGACCTAACCACTAAACTTCTTGGAATAACCATAGATAATAACCTAAACTTCAATACTCATATTAACATCACTATAAAAACAGTAAATAAGAAACTGGGATCCCTTTACAGAATCAAACCCTTTCTTACTCCTTCAGCCAAAACCGCTATAGCTAGAACTCATTTAATCTCTACCCTGCTCTATGCTTCACCCATATTTACCAATCTCTCAAAAAACAACCGCAACAGACTTGCTACCTCCTATTATAGTATTGCTAGATTTGCCACAGGTTCTCCTTTTAGAACACATCATTGTAACAACCTAAAGCAATTAGGATGGCTAGAGTTCCAAAACCACATACTATTTCACCAACTTGCTATTATCCATAAGAGCCTGTATTACCCCACCTGTACACCTATACTGACTACTCTCATAACCCCCTACAACAATCTTAAGAATTTACGCTCTTCTAATAAGCTACTTATTACTACCAGCAAATCCAACAACTCAGCTGGAGATTCGTTGTTCTCTAACTCTGTTGGCAAACATTGGAACATACTTCCCTCTGAACTCCTATCTCTGTCCTCTATAACACTTTTTAAACAGAAACTAAAACAATTTCTCAGTACTCATTGGCTATGCCCTTGTACTAACCCTGACTAACTTTTTTTTCTATTTCCTATGTGTTGTCTGCTTCTAATATGAGTATGTTCTATCTACTGACATCCTCTTGCTGTTTCCTATAAATCTTGTATTTCACTGTATCACATGGTACATTTGTATAAGTAAACAACTTTATTATGCTATTTTATCCTGCTTGCACAAGTACACAACTATTTTGTTATATTTTTGTTATTCATATCTCCTCAAAATGAGCCATGTACTCTTGTAATGACAACTGCATCAAGTCTGTATGGCTGAAACTGTTTAGAACTTTTTAACTACTGTTATACTTCTCTGAATTGTGACAACTTTTACTGTATATATTGTGTTTGTGTTGGAGCTTTTCTCCCTGGGCCTCTACTGAAAATGGATTTGTATTCCAGTTAGACCATCCCAGTCAACAAATGTAAAATAAAATAAAAATAAATAAATAAAATTAGTTTTAACAACAGTCCCCTCCTTTTTCCACTGCTTAATAGCATGGTATGTCAGGAACTGCCTTCCCTGGGATTTTGTACTGCTGATGATGTGCCAGTAATGTCCCTTAATGCACTAGAACCATTTCAGACACCAAACCACAATCAGGTTTTGACTTAATCCCCAACACTGGGCATGTTTGCAGTAGCGTTTGCATTAGGATTTTGCCTGAACTCATACAAATAACTACTTTCATTATTTCTGCCTGCTGTGGTAACTGTATCACCATACACGAGTTTACTGGTCTCACCACAAGATCTCATTCACCATATCACCATGTCTCCACAAGATCACATTAACCATATAACCATGACTACCATTACATCCATTCCTAGGATCATTAAGGAGGAATGTGGATGTATCCAAAACTGTCATATCATTCTTTTTCTAGGTTAGCCATGCTGGTCTTTAAAACATGGCAATAAAGTATTACAGTAATAAACAGGAATCCAAGAACTGTCAAATTCTATTAATACAGTTATATCACCCTGCCTTAAGAGGTGGCCTACATTATTAACAGAGAAGGCTTCCCTGTATCTATCAAAATGTCTTCTTATGGCATCAGTCTACCAACCCACTCTGTCTCTACCATCTTTACTCAGGGTTAAAAAAAGGTCAGGCAAGTGGGAGGCCCACACCATCAGTCTGACTTAAGAAAATCATGGCTACCTGCATTAACATCTTCTTGAGCATTAATCACAATCTGTCTTGGTCTTCCAGCCACTTCCTGAAGGGTTGGAACTGATGGCTACCCAGAGGTACTAATCATCATATGTTCCAGTTCCTCCAGCTGTTTCTTTAGCGGAGCATACGGTGTTTGCACTACTTTGTGCTGTGTAACTCTCCTGTGAAGTGCATGGTTTTCTGAACCAGTACTAATGTCCGCATCTTTATCACACGCTGACAATATGTTTCTGTCAGGCATAACTATGCAACAGTCAGGTAGCTCTGCAAAGGAATCCATCAAATAGCTAGTGTACTTGAGCCCCCTTCCCATTTCATTTTGGAATCTGTTGCAGTGCTTCATCAACTACACTTACTTGTTTGGGACATTTGGATATCTGCTATGCTTGCTTCAGCTTAGTATCATTAACACCTACTTTCCCGACTATTCTAATTACTTGACTTTTTCTGTAGCCTCTCAACATACCATCCTGGGCAGTTTTTAATGGGCTTCCTGTTTCTAGTGGATGTATAAGAACTTTGTATTATCATCTCCCCTCCTTCTCTTAGGACTATACCTAACATTGAATCCTTCAAAAACCAACTCTTCCTACACCTATCTTCCAAATGGAAATGCTCCTGCTTTCACCCTACATAACTCTTCCCACTAAGCTCTCCATCCTCCTGCTCTACTATAATCTTAACCTTAAAGAACCTGAACTAGCTGACTTTAAATAAACTCCAAGCTTGTAAATATTGTGAACTTCCTAAGAGTAAAAAAAAAAAAAAAAATGTGTTTTGCTTTTTTAAATTGTCTCATGATGTATATTACACTTGCTATTTTTTTTTTGAATGTATGAACCTTACTCTTGTATTTCATCTCAGTCATTATGTAACTTTTTTTGTATTTTGTAACCTTTATTGTACTGTATTGCACATGGAGCTTTTCTCCCCGGGCCTCCACTGAAAATGGATACTTCTTGGCCCAGTGGACTTCCCCGGTAATCAAACTGAAAATAAATAAATAAATAAATAAATAAATAAATAAATAAATAAATAAATAAATTTGCCATATTTAAGCCCCACTATATTATCTTTTTACTTCCATTCTTTTTTCTTGTTTCTGAGATACTACTGCAAACACCTTCATCATACCCTCCTCCTTTTCTTGCTGGAAACCCTCTTTTTACCTAATATCAGGTGAACACTGTGCCCAACATTGTCTCCTTTTTTCCACAGATTTGAAGCTTGATGGCTGTGTCCAACCCACGAATCTTTTGAACAAACTGATCATTGACTTTCCACTGCTTCTTCCACACTATTTGGATCCTCATTGTGCACCAAACACCATTACCACATATAGTTATTCCCTGCCTCTACCAGGCTGTCAGATTTTTTAATCAAAAATCCATCTAATAACTTAGCAGTTAAATGTTCTTTCCAGTGTGAAACTTCACTACTGTTCTCAGTTTGTGAACAAAGTGCTGTTACATTACAATTCTTTTCTTCTAATTAAGATTGCAGCTGTCATTCTATTATTTTACGCAGGAAAGCATAACAGAAACTATTTCAGCATCATATTCCATCTGCATCATACTTACAAATTCCACAAAATTCATAATGTTTTGGAACAGAGGTTTTGCCTGGTTCCACTGTAGCATGTTTTGGAAAAGCTATGACCATTTTAAGATATGACCTGTGTGACACAAAGTAGCAGTCTTGCCTGTTCCTTACAATACCATTCAGTTGCTTTCTACAGAGCTCTAATGACGTCTTACCATTTTTAACTCTTCCTTTATTTCATCTAATACATCCGCTTTTCAACCTCTCTCTAGTCATGTGATTACTGATTTGAAGTTAATCTTTATAATCAGCTTTTTTATACTATGATCCAAACAGGACTTTCTTGCAGTCCTTTTCCATAATCTCACTTTCAACAAATGACTTTAATTTCCATTTTCCTTCTTTTAAAGTTGACATAAGTCTTGATTAATTTACACAGCAACTGCAACTTAGCTGATTCCTTACTGGAGAGACACCTCTTTCAGTCAACTTCTCTCAGTCCATCTGTCATAAAAACAATTCTATCTGCACAATTAATAGCTGCATCTTCTCTGATAAATAGGTGTTCTGATTTGCATTTGTCTGCTTTTTAGCGACTTCATTTTACTACTAAAACAAATTGTAATACAGTCAAAAAAATGATCATTTTCACTGGTACTCTACTGGAAAATCCATAATGTGCTTTAAAATAGATTTGTCTAGAGACCTTCCTTAAACAAGATTTTGCTTGCCTCTCACTCCTTTTTCCAGATGTAAAGTTACCCTTGAGGACGTTTCATTTGTCTAGTTATTTTTGGGTGAAACAACATAGATCCATTTTCTTTTTCAAACATTTAAATTTCAATACAGCTATTGAAGTGACACATCAACCTCATGTGCAAAAATAGGAAAAAAGGGTTGTGGATGGACAGATGTATTTGGAGCTTAGCTATAGTAACATTTTTTTACACTCCCTGAAACTGCTGAGAGTTTGCATATTTTTTGGAAACAACTCTCGTTTACTCTAGAATATCTATCCAGTTGAATGATTAAAAATATAATAATCACACAGGTAGCATATGAAATGTAAAGAATACATTTATTTCATACAAATGCAGAAAAAATAATTTGTGGCTAATTTCAAGAAAACTAGCAGATCAATAGCTAATTGTCCATCATTTGCCTGGTGCAGACAGCCCACCTTCTCCTTGGAACTTCCACTTTTATATCCTTTTTTAATAGATTCTGCATACAGAAAGTCACATTTCCATGCTGAATCACATCACATTTCCTGGTTGACAGACACATTTATAAACTTATATCTGTGTCCTGTTTCTCCTTCTTATCCCTGAATTACAGCTGGCCCTAGACATAGGCAGCCTAGGATGCCACTCACACTTCTGCATCATTTTAGGTATTTATTTATATATTTTATAGTAAGATAGAAGTGCTTATTTACATTAAAATAAATAAATGCATATTTGAAAAGTATATATATATATATATATATATATATATATATATATATATATATATATATATCTATATCTATATATATATCGTTTACTAACAAAATGTTGAGTCTCACAACAAAATCTATTCAATTGCCCGAACTGACATTTTGATTTTTTTAGACCATCAAACTCTAAAATGCACCACAGACCATCTGGAGCCATCATGGCTTCTGATGTCCTAGTGGCCTCCAGTCCCCTGACTTAGTGTAGTTACCCCCCCCCCCACACACACACACACACACACAGGTATAGTCTTGATCACTTAGGGCCTGTTGAAAGGATGCAAGAAAAAGCAAAGTTCAAGAATTACACTGAAGTTGTTTCCTTGTTCATGGTTTTTGTTCAGGGCATCATTTGATGAAAAGTTTGAAAGGAAATGTCTAAAATGCACCTCTGGAACATAGAACCTGTATTCCTTCTCACAGCCTAACAACCCACTGTCTAACTCCAACCTTTGTAATTCAGCTTTTAAACTTCAAGTAACACTTAGGCATCTAAAGGAGATCATGATCAAACGTCACCTGGATTAGGTACAACTGCTGATTAAACTCCAACCATTTGATAATACAAATGCCTAAGCGATGGAGTGTTCTGCAGTGAGGTCCTGCAGCAAATCTACTGACACTGTTTTAAGCCAGCTTGTGTTTATGGAATAATATAGACTTAGAAGATGTGCAGAACATAGTAGTGGCAATAATAAGTACATGCTAGCAGTAGGTAACTAGTAGCATACCTGAGAAACTGAAAAATGACTCCTAGACAGTCTTCCTATGTTTGAGTTAGTTTTGAACTCACCATTATCTAACTGGTTTATGTTTGAGTTAGTTTTGAACTCACCATTATCTAACTGGTTTATGTTTGAGTTAGTTTTGAACTCACCATTATCTAACTGGTTTATGTTTGAGTTAGTTTTGAACTCACCATTATCTAACTGGTTTATGTTTGAGTTAGTTTTGAACTCACCATTATCTAACTGGTTTATGTTTGAGTTAGTTTTGAACTCACCATTATCTAACTGGTTTATGTTTGAGTTAGTTTTGAACTCACCATTATCTAACTGGTTTTGAACCCTAATTGATCATCAGTGATGATAGCAATTTTGTTGAGATTACATCCTCAGTTTTTGACTTACCCAAAAAGTTTCAGATAAAGTAGTTTTTTCATGGGATGAATGTTGTTGAACGATCTATGGCAAGGCTAGTGATATTAGAATGAAAGTGATTTGGGTTCTTGCTTGAGAACAGGATAGTTTTGTTCTTAGCAGAGTTAATATCAAGTCTTATAGTTTTAAACCGTGAATGCAGGGTTTCAAAGCTGGATTTCAGGTTTGTTACTGGCCACACTCATTGTGTTAGACACAAAACAGGTTGCAAAATCATCAACATATTGGACTAGTTTGAGTTCTTCTCAATGCAAAACCATATCATTTACAAATATAGTAAAAAGGAGTTCTCTCAGTACAGAGCATTAAATCTACCAAATACAAAGATATGTGACAACACCATTCCACCTTACTGACTGGTGACATTCTTCCTGATAGCATATGAACCATTTAGTGACACTGGGAAAAGCCATAGCAACTTGATGTCAAGAGAAGCATCACATGATGCATTCTTTAGACTTATTTGAGGCGGTAAAAAGAGACATATCCAGCAATTCGGTTATAAGCTATCTGATCACAGATGTACTCTTCAACATCTACTAGTAAAGTATCGCATTAAGACCTAAAACTTGTATGTGTGCAGCTAATCCTGGCAGTTTTCATGACTCACACAAATGGCACACCTGTGACCTGTATGTAAAGTTTTCTAGTGGTGACTTTCTAATAGGATTTCTAGTGGGAGAGGTGGGTTATGCACTGGAGCCTTGGCTCATGACACCCATGAGAAACCCACACAACCCCATTGAGCAAGATTACAATGATGGACACATTCAAACTAAGAATATTATAGAGAGAGTATATTTGTCATGCTCAAATCAAAGTTTGAATGTCTAGACACATCTGGTGCTGCCCTACAGTATGACCAGCCTCCTTGGCCAAAATACTCTCAGCCTGTGCCATGTTGCACAATATAATTGTTGGAAAACAGCTGCAACAAGGACAATGACCACAGTTCCTAGCAGCATAGGCAGGGCTAGCAGGGCCAGGCAGACAACTAAAAGAGTTTGAGGAAGAACAAATAGCTGAGGATGATCCTAGCAGACACAGGCATGCACAATATGCTATGGCCTTGGCTAGGAGATAGAGTAAAGTGCAAACACTCACTATCTGAATGAAAACCAAAGAAGCTAACCACATACAAATAGTAACACTGAGGCATGCATAATTAGCAACTTTTACTTACCCATGCAAATGTTGTGTTTTTTGAGCATCAGACAGAATCAACCACAGAAGAAACAACCTGTAGCAGCAGCATTAACTAAGGTAGATGATGAACCTGTAAAAAAGAGATAGAAATGATTTCCCTCATGTGCAAGTAGTGTACATCAGTAAGACAAAAAATGGCTCACCTGTACAGGAATGGCCCTGGTGGACTATGCCTGAGTCTCTGTGAATGGCCCTACACGTATGTTGCATGGCACCTGAATCAAGGGGATGGCAGAAAGCGTGTGTACACAAGCATCTCTACCGACAAACATATGTAGTTCTTCACCATCGTGATGACAAGGGGGAGACTCTGCCAGTTCTGCGACTGCAGTAACCACATTCTACTAAACAACTGTCTCACCCTCAACCTGTCTTATCTCATAGGGCTCTATGTCATGGGAATGCCTTGGCATACTAACTGTGTCCAAACTCTGGGCAGGGGATGAGTGAGCTACAACCTCAGTGTTAGACTTACCTCTGCACCCCAGAAGTGTATCTCTTCAAAACAGCCATCATTGACACAGGCTCCTGATACTCTGACCTCAGGCTGCTAACACTCTGACAATGTCAGTGGTAGGATCACCTGTGCTTAGACATATGCTACATAACCCTAAGTTAAGCAATAATAGACACAAGTGCAATTAAAAAAGATATTAAGGTAGCCTTCAAGATAAATTCTATATATTAATACAAATAAAAAATACTATGTCCATACCATTTGCAAGTGGTCATGTAACCATTATACCAGATGTGCCTGGACAGACAAGGTGGACATGGAAAGATGGATGATAAGCATTATAATGAAGACGAAACATGAAAGACAAACCTCACCAAGTTATGAATATAAACAAAGATCATATACACTTTTATATCCCCCCTCTCTCCCCTGACCCCCTCTCCCTCTTTATCTCACTCTTTCTCACTTTCTGTCTCAACCTCTACACAGACAGACACACACACACACACACACACACACACACATATATATATATATATATGTGTCTATGTGTATATATATATATATATATATATATATATATATGAATGATAATTGATATACCTGGAGCTTAATCAGTAGACACCCTTTGGTTATTCTCTCCTTCTGCACCAAAGTCTAGCATTACACTGGAAATCCCCATTAAGCTGCATGGATATCTTTGAGTCACCAGAAGTCCTCTGATGCACCATCAGTAGCCCTCTGTACCTGTGGTGATCCTGTCACTGGCCTGTATGTTGTTCTCACACCAATGGCCAACCACAGCAGATATCATCAACCATCTGCCACCAAATTTGGTCATGGAAGGGCTTTTCAAATAAGGCTTTCTGTAATAGAAATGATCCTTTTTGATGGAGAGCCTGCTCTATTACCTCATTCTCAGCATCTAAGAATACAGGTTTATGTGGGCCACATTTTTTTTAGGAGGGAGGCATTTCTGTATATGGGAATAAAAACAAAACAAATATATGTATAAGTAAAAGAAGTGGTGACTGACAAGAGAAAAATATGCATTTATGCAGGCATAATTAAAAAAAAATATCTCAACTATCCATACGAATGCATACATGTAATACATAGTCATAACCCCCTTAATGCACAACACTGTGACAAATCAGACCAAGGATGAAAAAATGTGTTAACTCCACCATAGCCAGCAGCATTAGCTATGAATTAAATGTATGAAATGAAAGTGGTACCATTTGAGATAATGTTTGTTTATTTCAGGCATATACAAAAAGCTTAACTTAATTTTTGGTCTAAAATTTAGCCTTCACATTGCTACTGTTAATATATTTTTTTACATGTTCACATCATCAAGGAAATGTTGCTATAAATCATGTCTCATTAGATGAGAATCCTTCAGATAACAATTGCTATACCTTTTATACTAACACAAATGGACAAACTGAAGATATCATGCAATGTTATCTGACAATAGTAATCATAACTGTTTAACTATTAATTGTAAAGAAACATCACATATGTACCTTAACAGTATCTGTATTAAAGTTTACCAAAACTAATACAATTGCAGCAGTCAAACAGCGGTATCTTAATTTGGTGAATGCAAGCAATCTCCCCTATTACAATACAAGATCCTTAGCCCCAGTTTGTGTTTATATAGTGTAGATTAACCCCTTTGAACTCTGTGAATGTGTAAATTAGGTGCCAGTTCATAACCATTCATGAATCACTCAATCTGCTCGAAGCACTGGGTAGGTAAACATGGTGTGCAGACCTATACAATGCCATGCACACATCCATAAATCTCAACTTTCCAGATTTTTGCAGAATGTCTAGATTTGTTACTCATATTTTTGTCTGTTCCTCATATAATTTGTAGTTTTCTGGCAAATTACTGAGGATGGAAGTCACTAAATAATGATATACATTTAGTTTCAGATTTTATGTCCTTCAGAAAATTCATGCTAACACAAATTCTATTATTCAAGCGACTTTCTAAGTTTATAAGATTAATACTTAAAACATGTCCCTATTTTTGGGGCTTTGTTTCCCATTATGTTAGGATTTGTCCAAATTTCTTGTGCTAAGAAGTTGAGAGGTTTGCACACACCCTAGAAGTACAAGAGTGAGTATTGACTAGGAAGACTTGGTAAGGGCTTGCATATGTGTGTATGTGAGTAAAAGCAACACAAATATATGTATATAAAAAAGAAGCAGTGACTGTCAAGAAAAAAAAATGCCTCTATGCAGGCATCATTTAAAAAAATATATCTCAATGATCTATATGAATACATATATGTAATACTTAACCAAAACCCCCAATGCACAACGTTGTGTCAGATTTGACCAAGGATGAAAAATGTGTAACTCCAGCAGACAACAGCATTAATTATGAATTAAGTGTATGGAATGAAAATGGTACAATTTGGGATAATCTTTGTTTATGTCAGGCATATACAAAAGGCTTAACTTAATTTTTGGTCTAAAATTTAGCCTTCACGTTGCTAATATTAATATAAAAGTTTTTCACATGTTCACATCATCAAGGAAATGTTGCTATAAAGCATGTATCATTAGATGAGGATCCTTCAGATAACAATTGCTATACCTTCTATACTAACTCAAATGGACAAGCTGAAGACATTGTGCAATGTTATCTGAAAATAGTAATCACAACTGTTTAACTATTAATTGTAAAAAAAAAATCACATACCTTAACAGGATCTGTATTAAATAAATGATAAAAGTGGAGAAAGTGCCTAAATTTGTACCAGTAACCCCAAAATAAGGCACTGGAAGGTTCACCAGATTAAAAACCAGCACTTTATTGAACACACACACACTGTGAGAACACAAACAGAATGAATGCTTTAACTGAATCACAGTGTTTTTATCAATGCAACTTTTTCAGATGAGCATACCAACTTCTACCACCCTTTTTATATAATCCCCAATTAATCAATTAGCAAAGTGTTCACATTTAAAACTACAGTGCAAAATTATTGAGTACATGAAAATAAAATGCAATAGATGAAAACACCTTCTTAAAATCACTTTGAAATCACACTTGTAAATGCACAATGAATAAATAACTACATGTAAGACATATACAATGGTGGACATTGAGTACAAATAAAAATATATAAATAATCATCATACAAATGTTAGTAAAACTGGTGTCTTTAAAATGTCATGCATAGCTGCATAAAAAGTGTAAAACAGCACTATCTACTAGATAAAACCATAAAAACATAAAAACTACATGTCATTTTCAAAGTTTAGCTGCCCTAAGTTTTAAAACAGGCTTCAATGAGATAGTATCATTTAAGCCAGGGTACTTGCAGGCTTCAAGTACCAGCTGCCAGTACAACACTCTGTATTCTAAACATGTCTCCTAAGGGCCTCCTCTAGGGTCAATAGGTAATGTCTCAATTACAAAAAAAAATAAAATTCAGCTCCTGTACAATTCAGTGTGTGTTTATATAAAGCATTGTTGATGTTCATCTACCTTATGTCATATGTTCACAACTTGCATTCTCAACTTAGTTTTCTTTTGGTTTTGCCTATATAAAATGCATCACATTTGTCATACAAAGCTAAGTAGATAATACATTGAAATTGGAAAAACCTATAGTCTTAATGGAACTTTTTTAACCCTCAAGTGATGTCTGTCACCAACGTTAACATAAGGGCATTGATCACAGCTGCCACATTTATATGTATCCCTCTTGCCAGAATTGTAGTTGTTGGCCTTGGAAGCACCATTTTCCAATATATTTTTGATACTATGGCCCTTTTTGTAAATGCATTTACATGGTTTATCAGACGTGCTGCAGATCTGATGTACTAGCAAATCTGCTCCATTCATCTTCTATGATGTTTCTGGCTACTCTGGCTTCCCCATAATATGTGATAACCAGGACACCATTGTACATGTTGTTTCCCTTACTTCCAGTTGTTTGAGTATTACTAGGGTCATAGTTGCCCTAGTTTCTGTTGCTTCAAGTACTTCACAATATGCTTCTGTAAGCAGCTTTTGCACTCACATATGCATAATCTGAGCCATAGTTATTGTGAAAAATAAGACTCAGCACATATAATTATTAGATGTATACGGCAGTATGTCATTAATGTATGCATGAATGGCACCTATCTCAACATGTTTTATTCAGTTCATGTAACCCAATGCATATTACATTGATTTACAACATTTAACAAGTGAAAGTCACACACATAAAGGCATTGTCATAATTAAATCTCCACTAAAGCTGAAATTGTTGTGTCATAACTTACTATTTGAAAATGTTGGTTCTTCTGTGGAATTAACAGCTAATTCACAACAGTTAGCAGTTTAACCTTCTTTGTAGACATTGGTTCACTTTCCAGGTGGTATTAGACAAAGTTTGCATTCTGTATGTC
Organism: Protopterus annectens; assembly: GCF_019279795.1. Lineage (NCBI taxonomy): Eukaryota > Metazoa > Chordata > Ceratodontiformes > Protopteridae > Protopterus > Protopterus annectens. Next base: position 365,567,296 of record NC_056725.1, on the reverse strand, counting down.
CCACCAACCCATTATGTCACAATTCATAAAATTTTACCTCTTATCAACACTGATTATTAGCACCATCATAGAGTTAGTGTCATGCCATATCACTGCATTAGATAGATGTATGAATGATTATCATCCACCATAAGAGAGAGCATTGCCAGAGGTGACAATATATCCTTTGAAATGCAATTCAGAGATCGTCAAAACACACTTGAGGATTTCATAGTGGAGCACGTGTAAATACACTGAGCATTACACTATCAAATTTCACATCTGCAGTGCATTTTGAAGGAATCATACCCAATGTGTCTATCAAGTCACCTCTATGCATTCAGTTACACAAATGCAGTTGACAAGGTTGTCCATTGCTGTTCATAGGCTTGTACTTGCTAGATCTGAATTGGTCATAAATTCACTGCTGTATTTCTAGATGCCCTTCAGAAGACATGGCAGGCAAAGGCTAGGGTGGTGCTCTATATTTAGAACTCAATGGTGGTACAAAGCAGAGGCCAGGATCTTTGTGACTCTCCTCGTAAAGTGCTACATCCATAAGTTTCTGCAGCAGAACCACACTGGGCCTCAGTACAAGGCTGAGGCTTGGACTGTCTTTGCCAAAGACTGTAACCAGTGCAACTGGTACTCCACACACTGGTGAACAATGTTGCACAATTATAGTGACATGAAGGGGTGCAAGCAGGATGTCCTGAACCTATGGAAGGCAGAATTTAGAACTGCGAAACCCTTGAGTTTTGCACATATAGTGATCCATCCCCAGCCAATAAAGTGCCATAGGTTGGCAAGGCAATGCATTTATTCATTATACTTCTTATTCTTTGGTTTTGTGTTATGTGCTCCTGCTGAAGACATGGCTTGAAACAAAGAGGAACAGCAGTAATAATTAGCATGCCTCAAAGAAGGACACAGTAAGTATGGTTTAGGCATGAATGTAAGCAAGATCATAATAAATCTAAAACTTATGAAATGTTTCAAAATTTCAGGGCATCAGTCCATATGAGTTGAGTCACACACAAACAAGTAGGCATACCTTAACTATATATATATGAAGCATACATGCCAACACCAATATCTCTTTATCATTTGTTTGGTAAAGTATAACTCAACTTAGCTGTGTGCAAGTTCAATTCCCAGCAGGAGAAATTTGTTTTTTTATTACAGGATAGTATAAAAAGAAAATTTTCTGTTATATTAAGTAATATTAAACATTCCATTTTTGTAACTCAATGTATTTACTTGGAATGCATGTATAAGAAATGCCATAGTCACCTGTTTTCACATTTTCATAATAGCAGTGAGACTGATGTATTTTATGACACATTAATGTCTTCACACCATATCTGGATGTGGCAAAAGTTACCACAGTCATGTGTTATACATGCTTATATTTTTATTTATTTTTCCTATGTGGAAACATTACTGCTGAAACACAAATGGCCATCGTCGGGGGCTAGATTGACAATGTGGATCAGACCACCCCACTTTCATCTGGCTGTGGCAGCACCACCACAGGCAGCACAGACACTAGCACATCTGAGTCCCAACTTTTCAGCATTGCCTCCACACCAATCTGTTTCAACTGCATCAGGTGTCTCTGCCCCAAGTGCTGGTGAAGTGGTATCCTCCAGAAGTACTACTAGTGGAGTTTGTGATTTTTGTCACCCATCAGAGCTGACAGGGATGGTGGAGGATATCATGGAGAGGGGTCTCAGTGCCTGAATTGATAGAGTAGAAAACTTCCTGCATTGAATTACAAATCCAATGCCCAATTCAGCACTGACCTAAGAATCTGTGACAGGAGAAAGTGATGAAAGTTCTAAGGATTATGGCTAGATTTCCACTGTGCTTATGCTGGGTGCAGATGCACCTCTGATGTCCCATTCCTAACCTCTATTGTAGAGTCTCCCAACCTTTTGTATCCATCACCATCCCTGCATGTCTGTTTTGTATGTCCTGTATGTTTACATGTACTACCTGACCTATCCTACCTACCTTACCCTCTTATTCCCACCACCTTCTCCAACAGTCCTATCTCTGTAAAGAATAAAAAAGGGCACCAGTCCCACCAAAAAAATACATTCCATACATAATGCTCCACTTTCCCTATGTATCTGATTGACACCCTTGATTTGGTCAAGTTGGCCAGACAATAGTATTCAGTTTTTATCACCCAGCCTTGATCTGATGATAATCCAAATTTGTGAAATTCTTGATACAGGAGTGGATAGCTATGGTGCTCTCTCACCACCATCCTGCACATTCCTTTTGTCAAGTGGCAGCTGGTGACTTCAAATCAAGGAGGGGCTCCAGAAGACAGCTGATTGGGTGGGGCTAATGTGAAGGGGTGTGACCAACTAGAAAGGGGTAGAGCTATGCTAAAAACTGCAAACACTGGGACTTTAATTAAATATGCTACCATGCATGCCAGATCATCATTATGAGAGTCCAATCAAGAGAAAATGAATCGTAGAAGAAAAAATATTTCAATGCACTGGCTACATGACAGCTTACTTAATATCTAGATGGAAACAAAAAGGTTGCGAGGCATGGAAAAATAAATTACTTTTTAAATACATTACTAGAATGCCAGTCAAAATCAAGTAAAAAAAAACAAACAGCACTCAACTCAAACCACTTCTGCTTGCACTGCAGTTCTAATTATAATTTATATTCAGCTTTATAAAGGTACCAAGTAACATGCTGAAAGCAGCAATCTCTGTGATAAACAATGAAAAAAGACCTGCTACTTGACAACAACTATCTACTTGTTTCATGGGGAAAACATGATCAAAGTAAAAACTGAACAGCAAACAAGAAACAAGCTCAAGATAAATTGCTTAAAGGATTTCTGCACAGTTTATGGACCACACATGATAGACTGACATTCTGTTTAGTTTACGGGTAAAGCCTGCAAAGATGACTGCAAGTCTCTAACAAATGTAATGAGCTTCTGAAAATACTGTAATCCTGTCCTTTATTACAAATACTGTCAAATGCATTTCAATACCTACGGCTTATATGCTATCTAATTATATAAATATTCTCTGCATGGCAATAACAAAAAAAGCTTTCAATGTTGGTAATTCTTTAACAGTATGCTTATTAAAGCTTACTTGCATCTTACAGTCTCAGACAAGCTTACCTGATGGTCATTAAAGTATTGCTCTGTAAACACAGAGCAACAGGCACTGCAACAACATGAATAAGAAGAAACATGAATCAACAGTATAAAATATGACAGAAAACCAGAACATTCTGCAAAATCAAGGACAGATGAAAAGCCACTACAGTACTTGTGTCTACCTTGGATGGGGGAAAATCTGCACACTTACACTGTATAACTGCTCCTTGGACACATCCAAAGTCACTACGTGGGGGAGTGGGGTGCAACAAGTATGTCACAATTTGAAATGTCTGTGGCTGACGGTGATGGAACTGACACATTTGTCATACCTCTCAGCCTCAGAGCAAGACATTTGGACAAAGCCATAAACAGAAGTGAGACAAAGGCTCAAAAATAAGGACAATTTTAAATATTGCTCTTATAAACTTAAATAATAGAATAGTAGGTCTTGCATTAGTATGAATTTTCTGAAGGATATGAAATCTGAAACTCAAATGTCTGTCATTATTTTCTAACTTCAGTCTTTAATGATTTGCCACTAATTTGACCACAATTTTATGAAAAATGGACCAAAAATGTGATGCAAAAGTATAAAATAGCCACACAATACAGCTGGGGACCTGTCAAAAAAGGGACACTTTTTTAATATTAGTAGTGTTAACTTGAGCAGCTGACAAAATAAGAGAATCTACATGCATTTCTGAAATTAAAAGTAATCTATAACTCTGATCATTACAATTATTTATTAATTGTAAACCTTCCAAGTTTTCTTCCAAATTTTCCATTTTGAAGAGGGATTGTTATGGAGATAGCAACATTTTGAGTAAAATCAGGGACAGTTGAGAGGTTTGGATATACCTAATTCTATAAAGTGATTTATTCGCACGTACCTCTCAACCTCTTAACGCAGGAAATCTGAATAAGGCCAAATATATTGGGGGAACATACAAACAGTACTAAAAATTGCTCTTGTATAAACTCAGTTGACAGAACAATAGGTCTTGCTTTAGCATGCATTTTTCTGAAAGGTATGAAGTCTGAAACTCAATGTCTGTCATTATTTAGTGACTTCATTCTTAAATGATTTGCCAGAAAACCACAAATTTTATGAGGAACAAACTAAAAATAAGAAGCATAAATCTAGTCATTCTGTAAAAATCTGGACAGTTAAGAGGTATAGTTCAGCCGGGGCTGTCTGAGTTTGCCGTCCTTCCCCCCTCACAAAATCATGGTCGAATGGGGCCTCCCCTCTGCAGCTATTCATTCCAGTGCCCAATTACTTGGCTAATTCACCCCATTTACCATGTGCATACTGCTTTACATCTATGATGATTTGTATTTCATTTAAACGTTTTGTTTTACATTTTACAGCACAAATAGTAATCTGCTAAACAAAGCAGTCTCACAATGAAAATAGACTTAGCATTAAAACTTCTCTGCTCTTGAAACTCACATTCATTGAAACAGCATTGAAATCCACATTCAAAGAAAATACATCTGGCCAGTGGCAGATACAGATTAACTTTGGGATGTTTTCAAATCATAGGCCCCTTGCACAGGAAGCATACATGTGTTCTTTGATATACCTTCCTGATTGTATTAAATTATATTCCTTGTATAATACAGTACAGCTGTTAGAGAGCATTTTAAATGTATTGTTTTGAACATTTTCCAGTAAACAATGAAACACAATGTATGCACCAATAATGACAAAACTGCCCAGTTCAGAACATTTCCATCATAAAAGTCTACTCAAACTTCCACAATCCACCAATATTAGTAAATATACAATCTCTGCAGAAGTAAAATTCATCTAAATATTTTCACATTAAAGAGATCTGTAACTAATGAAGAGGTTGCTGCTAGCAAACAACTTTATATTTCATTGTTTCATCTACAAATAAAGTGCCTGTTGCCATTGAGGAATACATTGCTTATGTTACATTAAAAATGATAAGCTAGTAATATTGCAATAGGAAATGAATGGCAAACTGATAACAGGTTCATTGTTACTAGATATCTCCGCCAAAGAGGACATTCTCAGGACTGCAGCATACAACCCCTTTAAAAGTACAACACAGCACAGTATCAGCAATATATCTATATACTGTGGGAGTAGAATCCACAGCCTTGTGCATCAAAAGCAAGTATACTACCTGTTGTGCTATTAACAATGCAAGAAGGCTCAGCATAAGCAGCATTAAACTTCTCTTCAAGCTCTCAGCTCCTTGTAAAATCCACTCAACACTCAAGTGTATCTCTCAAATTTGAAGCCCAAAGAAATCTGAAAAAAGCTAAAATGTATTGGGGGGGGGGGGAGACAAAAGTAAACAAAAGCTCAAAAACTAGGAACACATTTTGAACATTGCTTGTATAATCTTGGAAAATTGCTAGAATAAAATGCTGTGTTACCAACATGTATTTCACTGCCAAGACTTGGCTCCAGGACCCTGTGCACTACAGTCAGACCAACATACAACTATACCAAATCAGCTGTTTCTTGAAAGACAGGTAGACTGAAACTTAAATGGCTATCATTTAGTGAATTCATTTCTCAACATAGCTCTCAACCTCTTAGCACAAAACACATAGACAAAGCCAATAAAGGGGGAATACAGCTTCCAAACATATTCAGCGAATTCAGTTCTCAACATAGCTCTCAACCTCTTAGCACAAAAAACATGGATAAAGCCAATAATGGGGGAATACAGCCCCCAAAATAGGAACAAATTTCAAATTTTGATCTTATAAACAGAACATTGTTAGAATAAAATTTTTGGTGTTACCAGGTACTACCTGAAGATTATGAAGTCTAAAATTCAAATGCCTGTCATTATTCAGTGAATTAAAAATCCAGAAAACCACAAATTTCACAAGAACAAATATATAATGCAAACATTTCACAAGTGGTGGTGGGTAGGGAATTCAAGTTCTTGCTACCCACTGCCAAAGTACAAGGTTTGAGTCTAGCCACCAGGTATATTCCCTGAGTTCTCTCTAGCCACCAGGTATATTGAACTGGGACATTACACACACATATACACCCACCCTACCTGAGTAGCTAGCCCAGCTCCATTGCTGCAAAGTTCATTGCATTCGACACTAGAAGCCCAGTTTCCTTCCATTGCTGCAAAGTTCTTTTTTACAGCTGGGGGGCTGCAGTCCGGGCTGCAGTCCAATAGCACGAGCCACCCCTAATTACTGGCAGTGATAGATAGACAGTAGATTGGAGCATCCTATTATGGGATTGTTCTGGTGTTATTCAATAATTTTCTGTGTTGTTTTAGCTAGACTCTGAAATGTCAGCATTTGATGATGTTGATGTACTTATTTCACATGGTGTCTGCATACTTCTGGTCTTTTATAGACCTGCTGAGATTGTCTGTGTCCACTTCCATGGCTGAAACACTAAAGACTAGGCCAAAACTCAAACCCCTCTCCTGAGATAGATCAGCAAAGTTCCATGCAAGCCTAGAATGCTAGCTAAACCAGAGTTACTGACATCACAAACAAATATCCACCCTCTGAGACTACTGGTCCGTCCTTTTACATGTGCTACTGTATGCAGAGTACAGAATTTTAAGTCACATAGTAATGTTTCTCTCTGTTTTAAAATTTTCACATCATTCACTCAAAATGTTAATGGACTAAGGAAGGTGGAGGCTGGACAGCATGCCATACTTCAAACATTTAATGTATTGTTTACGTTTGTTTGCTGGAAAAATCAGACTTCTGCCATATATGCTTAAAAAGAATTCTTATAAAAAAAAAGAATTCTTGACAATTAGATTTATGAATAAGAAGTTGTGAGACAATTTACAGTATCTAGGAAAAGTGTGCTAGGTTTCAAGTGCAGATATTAAAGAATATAACACAAGGAGGGGTGAAGTAGTTTTAGAAAAAAAGCCTTATAATATACAGACCGTGATGTTAGAAGGAACTGAAATTTAAAATTTCTATTTAATATACATTTACTAAATCTTACAGTTAATACCTGAGTAATTTTTGTCTATGTAAAAGGTAATTCTTGAGCTAACATTTCTATGAGAATTTCTATTTTAGTATTTATCACAGGCCATAATCGTATAGTAATAAAATATTGAATTTTAGGGGAGCTACAGTTTATTAGCAAGTAGTAAGGGAATAAAAGTCTTGTCAGTAGTGACAAAAGGCTTGACAGAAGTATAGGCAAGCAAGACATATTTTATGGGTGGTGAGTTTGTTACTTACAGGGAAGGTTTTTAGGGAAGGAATAGTAGCAAATATGTGGAAAGTAGAACTTAAGCACCTATGTTAATGATACAGTTAATGACATAGGGTAATAGTGGAGCAATATATCAATGGGATTAGAAGTTAGCTTTGACATTAGGAATTATTTACTTGAATGTTTTTAGTTTACAGATGGATATTTGAGTAGTGTATACTTTATAGATAGGTAGTATAAACTAAGGGGTAGGGTACATTTGTAGATCCATTTTATTTTTAACTATGTTAATAGAGAGCTTTAAATTGCACATAGGTTGCATACAGTAACCATATTTCATCTTGTCATTCAAATACTGCTTTTCAGACTTGGACTGTTGGCAACCTTTTTGTCTACTGTGCTACAGTAAGTATGACACTGATATATGTAATAGTGGCACTGGAGGACATGCCTATTAGCTAGGTGCTGCCTGTCATTGCTAATGTAGCAGTATGCACATACTGTTGTCAGTACTATATGTGGCTGATGCTGTACATTGTGCAGATCGCTGCTGCATTAGTCATAATCATGGTGTGCATACAATGCCAAGTTTTATTGCATTGTGATTGTACCTGTATGTAGCTAGGAGTACTGAATGTGCTCATTGTATAAGACTGTCCATACATATGTTAACATTGTTTTAAACACATGCTATCCTTCCAGACATTGCATAATGTGATTTGTGCTGCACCAGTCATAATGCCATCATAGATACAGGGTTATTACATTCTCATAGATACAGGATTATTACATTCTAACAGTGGCACACATGATATGCTAATATTTATATCTATTATATTGTGAGTACAATGGTAGTGTACAGGGTACCATTTTGGTGACTGCATTATTATCAACAGGTACAATTGGTTGAACTGCATGCTGTATGATAGAATCACTTTTCTGACATAGTGGAGTGATTTCTAACTTGGTTATATTCTACAGGGAGTAAGGTCCCTGTGAGCGGATAAGGGACCTTGCCTCCCACAGCAAATGAAATGTTTACACTTTGTCCAAAAGCCCTTTTCTTTCATTCAAAATAAGATTGTTGTGTCTGCCACACTGCTACTATAGGCCTATGAGCCATGTTGACAATGTTCATATTGTCCTGAGACATCATATAACCTGCAGCCTAACGTCACCATAAAATACAGGGCGTTGATGATGTATGCCACTACACAAAACCTGCTGCACATTATGATGCAAACTCTGGTGAACAACACATTTCTGGGTTGTTGCAAAGGTTAGTTTAATGATAATATGGACCTTTCAGGAAAGCAGAATGCTTTGATGTCTTACGGTTAATCATATCCGAAATGAAATAAGTGTGGTAATCAACTTTTACTATGTGCTGAAACTATCATTTTAATGCTGTATGCCATCTGTGGCACTCAACCCTGGATGTAGTTGAAAAAGGTTCACGACTAGTTCACATAACTGGCAAATGAACAGCAATTAACTACATAATTACCTAAACACATAAATAAATAAACCAATAAACAGGTAAAATATAAATTAATAAATACACAATGAAATGCAGAATGCCATCTGGGTGGGCCTGTATATGTTAGTGACTAATCTCAATAAACTACTGGAATGAGGAAGAAGTAAACAACATAACCACAGCAGCATACATACAGTTAATACACCTAGTTGTTAACAAATTGTTAGGCCATACTTCATTACAGCTGTAAATTATGCAATGTTTAAGGTTTTGTTTTGTAGAATTTTCTAAGTACTTGAATAACATTTTGTACTTTACCTGTATAACTTTTTTTCAGCTTCCTACTGTGGGACCTAACTATCAGCTGCAGTTGCTGTTAGATTTCCTTCTGTTCCTTGTCTGGACTCACAGATTTATCCTGTGAACTGGGTCTGCTGGACTGGGATGACAAGCTTGGCTGAGATTAATTATATCTACCTTTGGAGAAGACAGAGAAGCCATAAATGGTATTTATTTATTTATTTATTTTACATTTGTTTACCGGGATAGCCCCACTGGATACATGTCCATTTTCAGTGGAGGCCCGGGGAGAAAAGCTCCAAACAGACAAATTTACATAGATTACACAATATGTTGGATAACATTAGAAAATATAAAACAAAGTGATTATGTACAATGGCTTAGTAGTGTTCCCTAGTAGGGATCACAATTCTCATGGACAGACACAATTAAAAGCAAGAGATGTTAGATTGGATATAGAGTTTGGTGACGTAGTTGCATGTTATGATATTTACAGATTATGCTTTTAGTTTATAACTTAATCCGGGTTGGTACATGGGCAAAGCCAATTCACTTTGAGATACTCTTTGAGGTTTTTTTTTAAGAGACTTTTGGAGGATTGTAGGGTTATATAGTTTGGCAATGAATTCCAAGTTTTGCCAACAAAGTTGGCAAACAGGGATTCACCAGTAGAGTTATTAGCTTTGTGGGTTTGGACCAGTAGTTTGTTGGCTGACTGTAGGGATCTCAGGTTGCTATATGGCTTAATAATATTTATAAGTGAGGGGGTATCCTCAGGGTGGTACAGACTTTTGTGCAATATTAAGAGCTGATTGAATTGAATTAAGCTGGGCAGTTCTAGCCACTCTAGTTGTTTCAGGTTCTGGCAGTGGTGAGTTCTATAGGTGGAGCCAGTGGCGAATCTGGCAATATAGTTGTATCTATGGGACAACTTACCTAGCTTGGATTTGTTGAGGTTTGAGAGTACAGGTGAGGCATATAAAAGAGTAGAGAGTAGGTGTGGCCGGACGATTGCAGTCCTAGCCAGTGAGGTTAAAATGTCTTGTTTCTATACGGTGATCCAAGCTTCTTATTAATGGTCTGTATGGTTTTGTTGACCTATAGGTCAAATTTGAGATTATTGTCTATGATAACCCCTAGACGTTTGGTGTGTTGATCTGGGGAGATAGTGGTACCATTGTTAGACGTAACAGAGAATGAAAGTGTGGCAGATCTACTAGTGGTGGTGAAGAGTAGAAGTTTAGTTTTATTGGGGTTCAGCAGTAGGCTTTGGTTGGCAAGCCAGTTCTCAGTAGTATTAAATGTATTTTGGGTTAGGATTTGCAGTTCTGATGGGGAGGTGGCTGAGCAGATCAGAGTGGAATCATCTGCATATTGAATACAGGTAGCTTTAGGGAAATAGAGAAGAGTAGTGAACCTAGTATGGAGCCTTGAGGGACACCAAGTGTGAGAGGTAGCTGGCTGGAGAGTTTGCCCAGCCATAGTACCACCTGTTGTCTACCAGTCAGGTAGGACTGGAACCACTGGATTGCGTGCTTATTGAGGGAAATGGATTTTAGAAAAAGAATGAGAATTTCATGGCTGACCATGTCAAAGGCTTTTGATAGGTCAAGAAAGAGGGCGTAGGATAGCCTATTGTCATTCCTGTTTTGGTTTATGGTAGTAGTAAAGGAAAGGAGGGCTAAGGTGGTACTGTGGTATGGCCTGAAACCATGCAGGGAGCTGGATAGTAAGTTATTCTGTGTAAGGTATTGCATTAGTTGCTTGTGTACACATTTCTCCATTATTTTGGCTAGTGGGGAAAGAATGGCAATGGGTCTGTAGTTGGATATGTCTGTAGAACTACCACCTTTGTGGACTGGGATGACATGGGATATTTTCCAGAGGGCAGGGATAGTGCTTTTGGATAAGGTTCTGTTATTAAGGATAGATATGGTATATGCAATGCCATCTGCAGCTATTTGTAAGTACTCTGCAGGGAGGAGGTCAGCAGAGAGGGTGGTAGGTTTTAGTTTTTTTATAAGTGTTTTGATAAAACTAGTGGATATCGGTTGGAAGCTAAATTGGGGGTGATTAGTGGGTAGATTAGGGGTGTGGTTTAAGTTTGTGGAGGTTAGTTGATTTGCTAGGGACTGGATTGTTCCAGTGGAAAAGTTATTATAAGCGCCAGCTATGGTGTCTGGGGAACTATGGGTGTGGTTAGCCGGGGTTGGGATGGTAGAATGACCTGGATGAAGTAGTTCATTTAAGCCAGCCCAGAACTTTTGAGGGTTGTTTTTGGTGTTTTTGAGGAGATTTTGGTAGAAGCTTTTTTTATCTAGTAAAATAGATTTTTTTGTATAGGTTCATAGGTTGGTACTGGGCTATCTGCCCAAAGGCATATATTAGCCCAGCCACGTTGTGTGGTATTCACCGCCCCTTTAGTAGTTCCCTAGACCCTTGTACTAGCAGCTAGTACCCTTGGCCCCTATCTAGTAGTGCTGTTGTTGTGATCTCCGGTGTGAACCTTCTGTTACCCATCCACTCATCAAGGTTCATCTTGAAGAGTGATAGTGAGGGGCTCTGTCTTATGTAGATCGGGACCCTGTTCCATAGTAAGGGAAGTCTCTGCGAAGGGAATCTGTCCCTCCAGCATGTTCTATTCATTGTTGTGTTGAGGTTTATATCCCTAGAGCGTGTAGCTCAAGTAGATTTGGTTTTGCTAAGATGGAGCATGTTCAACAATTCTGGGTTGGACATGGCTCTGTACGTTAGACAGAGATCACCTCTGAGAAAGCGGTATGTATCATTCCTGAGTTGATATTTTAGATTGTCAAGTGGGGCTTTAGTTGTTCTCCAGCTGGATCATGCTCTGTTTCTAGCTTTGATTTTACATTTGGTCTCCTTTGTGAGACATGGTGCTGTATTTGATCTAGTTTTTATTGTACATGCTGAAGCATGGGAATCAAGGATAATTAGGAATTCAGTGTTAAAGTGAGCTATAGCCTCTTCTAACGGTAGATTTTTTAGTTTTGACCAGCCAACTGCTTTTAGCTCATTTAGTAATATAGCAGTGTCAATGTTTTTCCTGTTTCTAAGTGTTTTATATTTGGGCTGGTGAGGGTTTCCTAATTTATGTTTTATGATATAGGTTAGTAAGTGGTCGCTAAGGTCATCAGGCACAGTGTCATTCATTCTCACAGCAGGGAAATTATTCTGTACTCCCATTCCCTGACAGGCAGAGCATGCTGTGACATAATGCATGTATACAACCAAGCTCTTGTACCAGATGCATGGACACATCTGCCCTGCCCTTCTATATGCATGCATTATTTGTGTTCCTGTATCACTTATCCACTTCTACTGTAGCATCATACAGTACCACAGGTCACACACAGTTATCATGAGGTAACTTTCCCAGATTACTTGTCAATCAAAAATTGTTAACATTGCAGGTAGATGCCCTACTGTTGTACCTATGAACATTGCTTTTTGCCTTTCTCTTCACATTTTATCATGCTGTTCTGTTGTCTGGTACCCCTAGATAATATTTCCTTGTGTTTGATACTACGTGGGCTGCTATATGCTTTCATGAGTGTGCATGTGGGCATTTACATTCTAGAGCATATTGACTGCTTCCTCTTGATTTATGCTTTGTTCCATTGTTCATTCTAGTATGTTTTAGGATCAGGGTTACATGTTTCATATGTGCTTTCTAGGTTCATAGGTAAGTACTAGGCTAACAGCCCTTGCAGGTCATTTTAAGCTTAGCAAATTTCCCTTTTTATGCTTTAAATAACTTACCCCATTTGATTTACAGATTGGCCTTACCCTTCCCATGGTCGATAATTATCTATTACTCCCCAATAAGAATAACTGGGTTCATACCATAGATAATTTCAGGGGAGCTGTGCATAAGATAAAGCATTTAGGATATGCCTCTATCCATTGGTAGTACAGAGGACAGTCCTGGGGTAACTTTTCTGTTTTCCTTCCATAGAGAAAAGTTGCATTTCCATATGAACAGGGATGAACTTTTTTTTATGTGCATGGGGAGTTTGTACCAGAACAGCAGTATCCTCTGTGAGATATATCTGTCCCTCCAAACTGTTTTGTTGATTTTTCAGAAGAGGTTTAAATTCCTAGATCAATTATTTCTCATGCCATTTGATTTGCTGATGTGCAGTAAATCCATTAGGAATAGGTCGGAGGATGCCTTGTATGCCAGATACAGGTCACCTCTTAGCAGTCTGTAGAATACCGAGTATAGTGACAGGGCTTTGAGTCAGTCCACGTAGGACATTGTTCAGGCCTTGTATCCTTTTAGTAAGGTATCTCTGTGGATATTCCAGTTGTTGCATATATCTGAACAGATACATGCCACAGGGGCCATTATATTCAATGATTGTCCCAAATAGGGCTGAGTAAAGGTGGGCAATGACATGGGCAATGACATTCCTAGATATAGACACAACCCCTTTGTTTATAAGCTGTGCAATATGGAAGGACTTTCTTACAATAGATGCATGTTGTTCAAAAGTTAAGTCACTGCCCACAAAAGTTCCCAAATCCCAAAAAACTGGGCCATCTCTTAGGGATGTATTGGTAATTTGGTATTTCTCTGGGGTAGATGACTTCCCAAAGGATACAATAATGATTTTTTGCATTTAGTTTCAGACCATGATTTTGACTCCATTTATTTATCTGAGACAAACCTTCCTGCAGGATGGCTGTATCATTTGGGGATTCAATGACTGGTCCTAGCTAACAGTATTCTGCAAACTTGGTAAGCCAGAGCCCATTGCTACAGGCTATTTCAGAAGAGTAGATGCCAAACAAGAGAGGTCCCAGCACAAAACCCTCAAGGACTCTACTGGTGACTATTCTCTTTGTGGAGATAACTTCCCCTATTTTGATTATCTGCATATTATTTTTAAGACAGTTGGCAATTCAGCGAGTAACATAGGGTTTATTCCCAGTTTATTTAGATTTTCTACTATGCATGACTGGGGAATTGCATCAAAAGCTCTGGCCAGGTTGAGGTATGCAGTGTGCACCATTTTGCTTTCATAAATTGCTTACATAAATGCATATATACAAATATTTCAATTCCCATAATAAGTGTCCTGGTTGTTGTTAAAAATATCTAAACAAGCACCAGCTTTAATGTAATTTGGTAGTCTGTTCCATGCATCAGCTGTTCTCAAAGAGAACCAGTTAGTACACTTATCATTCCTTTAGTATCTTCCATATAGGTTTTCTAATGGTTCTCTACTACTTTTTGATAAGCCCAAACAATCCCAGGGATAGTTGTCTCTAAATGCCTTATATACCTGAATAAGATCTCCTCTTAAATATCTATATAAGGAACTGTACAAGTTCGGATATTTTTGTCTTTCATAATGACTTAAATTTCACATCTTTTGATGCCTTTGGTATATTGTGCCATTCTCAAGTTTGGATCTTATGTAATTAACAAACAATAACTTCATCATTTCTGATTTCCTAGACTTCATAAAGATTTATAATTCTATAATAACCATCAGCCAATTAGTTTATTTCATTAGAAAAAATCAAAGCTGGATCTACACATATATCCAAGTCCTTAAATGAATCTACAGTTTCAATCAATGTGTGCTGTATTAAATATTCACCTTTCAATTTATGTCTCCTAAATCTCATATGCTCAGTTTTTGATGTATTTATCAGTATATTATTCTCCTGTGCACAAATGGTCCATTTAGTCAAGTTTTTTTGAGATATGCCTTATCTGTAACATACGTAATCAGTTTACCCAATTTCAAGTCATCTGCATACATACTGCAGAATACTTCAGACGAAAAAGTTAGGTCTGAAAGATACAATTTAAACAAGTAAGGGCCTAGGACAGAGTCCTGTGGGACACCCTCACTGTCACCAAGAATTTCACCTGTCCAATTGCTGTATGATACTTGCCATCTCCCATCTGTAAGCCCCGTAGCTATCCATCTTATCAAGAATGCATCAGTGCCTAGTTATTCTAATTTATTGATCAGTGTTTTCTATATGACCATGTCAAATGCTAAAGTTAAATCTATATAAATTACATCACAGTACAACTTTTCATTCATAGCAGTTATTAATATTGTTATAGAACATCATGTTATAGGGGGTAATAGATCTATTTTCAACATATGCATGCTGACATACGGTTTCAAGTCCCAGCCTTTCCAATTCTGACAATAACTTATCTAGTATTACCGTCTCTATTATTTTTCCATGACATGAAAGTAGACCTAAGGGTCTGTATGATTCTGGGTTTGTTCTACTCCCTTTTCCCTTAAAGGCAGGTTTAATAAGCACATGTCTCCAATACTTATATGGCCTAGTAAATAATATATATAATATTACTCCCTTTTTAATTTCTCCATATCTTTTGGGTTTCTAATACCATGATGGAAATGGGCCTCATTCCTAAGTCAAAGTATGATTAAAGTTCATGAAATTAGTATTGTTTCACTCTTTGATGTCAGCCAAAAGTGCTCTTCACAGCACCCGCAATGTGCCCAGTAATGACTCCTTCTGCAATTCGTACAGAGTTACATGAATTGGTAGCATATCTAAATATGATTGTAGACTCTTTTTTTATTAAAAAAAAGACCTGTTGCTCCTACTACTATTGGAACTATTTAGGTATCTTTCTTCCACATTGCTCTCATTTCTG
Source organism: Protopterus annectens (assembly GCF_019279795.1). Classification (NCBI taxonomy): domain Eukaryota; kingdom Metazoa; phylum Chordata; order Ceratodontiformes; family Protopteridae; genus Protopterus; species Protopterus annectens. The sequence goes on along the minus strand of NC_056725.1, from coordinate 365,551,503 downwards.
CTTGCAAATCCTGATATTTTATGACTTTGTGTCTCTCTGTATGCAGGACACTGTAGTCACTAGGTGTGGCGATTTCAATGATCAATGCTACTTTTGTCTTCTTTTCTTGGACCACTATATCTGGTTTTCTAGCATCTGTCCTTTGAACTGTTGGCAATGGATGATCCCATGTGATATAGACTTCATCATTTTCCATGATGCGTTGTGGCTCATGTTTCCAGTGTTTTTCAGCCACTTCACTACCATAATGTTTGCACAATCCCCAGTGCAACAGTCTCGCCACATTATTATGCCTTTCAGTATACAGTCCGTCTGCCATTAGTATGTCGCAACCAGCAACGAGGTGTGCAACTGTTTCCAATTCTGTTTTACAAAACCTACATTTGTCTGTTTCTCCCACATGTTCAATTGACTTTGTAAACCGACGTGTACGTAGCCCACTATCTTGTGCCTTCAGTATTAACCTTTCATTTCCTGGTTTGAGTTTGCCTCTCCCTAACCGTTCCTGCATTCATTCCTGATCAACATGAGGTTCTTCCAGAAGTTTTCTATACTTGCTACTATATTTATGCATTTTCCACATTTCTTGCCTTTTCATGTTGTCCTTCAGCTTATATTCTTTCTTTTTGGCACATTCAGTTGCTGCCTGTTTTTTATCCACTTGTGGTTTGATTTCCATTCCTGCTTGACACTGATATGCTTCTGCTAGCCTAAGCAGGAAAGTCATCTTAGATTTATTCTCCTCATGTTTCAAAATTTTCACTACATTTGAGTCTTGTGAGGTCAACAGATGTGTGGAGTCCCACAATTGCAGATCTGTACAAGTAATCAATTTCAAGGAGGCCCAAACCTCTTTTGGAACAGGGAATGTATAATCTTGGTATGCACTGATTTTTATAATTCATTTGGTGAGCATGAAGCATCTTTCGTGTTTTCCTATCTAATCTCTCCAACACATTTTGGGGCCAGTCAATCACTCCAAAACTGTAATTAGGACAGGAAGAGCAAATTGGTTTATAGCTTGAATTTTGTTCCTAGATGTCAATGTTGTTTTCAGGATTCATTTATGTCTTTTAAAGTGCTCCTGACTAAGTTTTATTCACATTTGTTCATGTTTTATTGTTGAGCCTTCATCATTTCCCAAATATTTATACACTCCCTCTTGCACAAGTTCTTTTATATCACATTCTTGTCCCAAACTGATGTTTTCTTGGTGATGCAGTTTTCCTGCTTTAAAGGTTGCTTTTGTACATTTATCAAGATCAAATGACATTCTTATATTATCTGAAAACTTGCAGTTGTACTTTCATTTCCTCATCTGATGAGCTATACACTTTAAAATCATCAACAAAGAGAAGATGAGAAATATTTAAACTTTGTTGTTTTCTAGGAGTCAAATTATAACCATGTCCTAAACTGCTAAGTAGACAGCTTAATGGGTTAAGGGCAAGGCAGAATAGCAGCGGTGACAGAGCGTTACCCTGGAATATCCCCCTTTGAATTTGGTATATTTAAGTGGGGGGTGGGGGGCAAAGCCCCCCACTTTATTTTAAATTTAAGGTTTAATTTTTTTTTGTTTTTTTTGTTATTGAGCAGCGATTTTTTTTCCCTGGGAAAAAAATCGCTGTTCTGTCTGTTCGTTATTTTAGGTTTTGAACTTTTGGGTTTGACATTACATCACTCGAACTTATACAAGTTTGACGATGTGATACAGACCCCTTTTTCAATGTAATCGAATTTGACTTCAGTATCTGAGATTACCTGGATGTCACTAGGACAACTTATCCTCTTCTTTGTGGAGTCAAACTGTTTTGCATAAGATTTTGTAAATATATCTATAATCTGTTGTGTCTGAGAATAAACTTTAGAATCTACAGTTTATCAATTTGCATTTTTTACTCCTTCCAAATCTTATGTACTTATAAAATGGTTTCCTGTTATGCCCAATATCTTTACATAAATTTTCTTCAAAATTTTCTTGATCTTATCTCACACTATGCTTAATTTGTTCAAACAGCATGTTTATTTCATTTTTCAAAGTTGTAGTTCAACCTCTTTTCCATTTCTTACATTTTTGTCTCTCCCCTTAATTAGGTAGCTTGAACTATAACCCCCTGACTTTGTATGCCTAGATCCTGATGTTAAACATGTTTTGATTTTTTGCACTCAAATAATTTCTCTTTCAATAGTTTCCACATTCCTTCTGCAGTTTTTCCACTGAATGCATCACTTCAATTAGTTTTATATAGTGACTCTTTTGCTTCCATATAATCTGTAATTAACCTTCTTTGCATTGGTTTAGATTTCAGTTTGGCAGAAATATCTAGCAACAAATTAAACTTTATAACCCCATGATCACTGCACATCAATGGTGGTAAAACTTGACATGAAATAACTGATTTTTTAGGAACACAATGTCTAGTATGTTCTGTTCCCTGGTAGATTTTTTTTTTTACATTATGAATCAGTTGCTGTTCTTGAACATACATTGTAAATCATTTCCTTACTAATGTTGTTAAATCATTACTATTCCAGTCTGTTTCTGCTAAATGTAAGTCCCCAGCCACTATTATTCTTTCCTCCTGTGCTTCATGTAAGAAATGTATGAATTCATCTAGGTCATCAGCACTTGACTTTCTTGGTCTATACACTCAACAATTATATGTTCCAGAGTTGTCTTTATTGTCACAGTTACACAATTTTCTTTGGTGACCTTTTCATAAAAAATCTCCAGGTTGAGTAAGCATGACCTGCCCTTGTTGAATCCAAACTGAGACAGGGCCAGTGTTTGAAGGTTCCCCATGTCCTTATTGATTAATTCCATGATAAGTCTTTCTATGGCTCTGCATATGAGGCTGGTCAGACTTACGTGGCTGTAATTGCTGGAGTCTGTGAAAGCTCCTCCCTTATGCAGGAGAATGACTGTAGTTGATCTCCATTCACTTGGCACAAAACCTGTATGGAAGCTGAGATTGTAAAGTGTTGATAAGGGTTTTGATAAATTGTGCTTCATGCAATTTAAGATGCAGCCAGGGATATTGCCAGGAACCATTGATGCAGTATTTTTCGCTTATGGTAACACTTTTAGGACTTGATCTAGCTGCAGGTTAGCCAGTTTTAGGTATACCTTGAGGGACAGACAGAGGGGAGAGTGGGGTAAAGTTAGAGCTAAATTTATCAGCTACTAGGTTTGTTATGTCTTCAGCCTCAGTGTAGGTACCATCATTCACAATCAACTCAATGCATTGCTGCATTGTGCTTTTGAGATTACAAACATAACTTATCAATGCCTTGCAGTTGTCTTTGGCTTGGGTAGCTATTTCAATCTCAGACTTGACTTTGGTGGATTTTATTAAGCTCTTGAGTTGTTGCTTATTAGGTCTTACATTCTGGGAATTGCCCTTCTTAATTTTGGCCAAAATTATTTTCCTTTTTCATAAAGCTTGTTGATATTATGGTTCTAATGTGCATTTGTTTCTGGGGTTTGGCTTGCACTTGTTTCTGTGGGGTACAACTGCATCTCTGCAGCTGTTTACATGTTAATATAGTGTGGTGGTGGTGTACATTTCTGCCTTTTCAGTGGCATTAACTGGATTTAGTGGGGATTTGAAGCTTGACAATGTATCACTTAGAAGTGGATAGTTTGTCTTAAAGAAATTTTTTAAAGTTATATTGGGTGAAAGGAATCTTCCTTCAGTTTTATTTTGAAGGAGACTGCTTTATGGACAGACTTAACAAGTGATGAAGATACAAAAGAGATGATGCAAGGTGCTCCACATTAATAAGTTCAAGTTCCAAGATGCTATTCGCCTAGTGAATATTCTATATTTTTATATTCTTATTATTACATATTATATATTATATATTACATATTATATATTATATATTATATATTATATATTATATATTATATTCCAGCATATTGCATTTGTGCACTGCTCTGTCTTATGTAATTTTAGGTCTGGTGATGTGCAGCAGTTTGCATGTTTTGGATCACGTTATATTTCACTACTCTTTCACTATTCCATGTTTTTGTAGTACATTTTCTTGTGTTGTATTCATGCTTGACTAATCAACTGCACACTACAGCACTACACTGCCATGCACAGTTCTCAGACTTGTAGATTGTATGCCTGTATTTAGTATAAATCAGCTTTGTGTATCACCCATTACTTTGCACAGTAGGATGCATGGCATAAACATGTGAAATGAGATCATTTAACTGTTTGTCACCATGTTGTAAGGTAGTGCTGATGCAGTTAGGGCAAAAGAAGTTAAGTAAATTTTATTACTAATGAAAGATGATAGCTAGTACTCATGAAGATAAATATGCCAGCACATATCTGTGCTGCACCTCTGTCTGTGTGCACAAATATACATCGTACAGCCTTATTTGCTATGTGCACAGTATAGCAACGTAATATATGAGTGGAATGGTAATGAGAATAGAGCCATGGAAATGAAGTTTTCATTCAGTTATGTCATATTTATAAAATAAAAAAAAAAGTTGCAGCAGTTGTCATTCAAACAAACAGTACCCTGTGAAAAATGATATTATTCACATGCCAGATGAAGGAAAAAAAGGGAAGGAGTAACACAGATACAGTGTGACATGCTGTGGGAATGGAGTAACATAGTCGGTACAGGCACTGCACACCATGCTAGGCCTTACTGATGTTATTAGAAGTATACTATAAAGAACTCAGGCATGCCAACTGATCATGAACACCTGGATTAAAACAACATGGCTACATCTGTGTTGTATGCCACATGTGAAAACTGTGGGGCTGGCCTACCCTGCTGGCTACCAAGAATGCAGACATACTCCACATTTTGGTTACAGAGACATTCCAAATGTGCCTAATAGATATTATGTTATACAATGTACTACTTTGGTTCAGTCATGATTAGCACCATAGATTACTACTGCACAGATGTATTAACATCTACCAAACATTATGAACTACAGCCCTATATGGAGAGAATAACATTTCTAAAAAGCAATCTTTTAGTTAGTGTAGACCCACAGTTGCTAAGTAGCTGAAATTTATGTTAATGAAGTGAAACAAAATGGTGGAGCAATTCAACAACTTTTAATATAACAGTGTAGACTCCGTGTCCGTGTTGGTATTCTGCATACAGGAGTCTGCACAGAACCAAGAGCATGTAAATGTCCAGAAATATGGCCAGAATTCCCCTGAAAAGGTAACAACACACATATAATGGGGAATGTTTGCACTGTGGATGTCCAAAAGCATCGGATGGGGGATCAGATTAATACAATTTTAACTGTTTTTTTTTCCTCATATTTGCGCAGTGTGCAGCTTGCCACAAAAGGTTTTAACTATGATTACCAGAAAAGTCATGTAAATGAGGAGTATAATGTACTATAACCACAGGTACAGCACTATCCTGCCTTGTATCTGGAAAATTGTGCTCCTGTGCTGTTGACCAGCTTACATGGCTACTAATCATGTAGATTCCAGGCTGTCAGCATGGTTATTTTTTAAATTAGTGCAAAACTCAGTGGATTTGTTAAATCACAAAAAGCAGGAACCATGTAGGGGTGTTCACTTTGTGTAGGCTCCTACACTGTGTTTATGTTTCCAATGGATATTGATGACATCAGAGGGGGTGTGTCAGTTCACTTTTTGTTGTTTTCCTGTGTATTGTGCATGTTTGCTCAGTGCACAGGTTGCCACAAATAGTTTTGGTGATGCATACTTTACACCAATAGACCACTGACATATCAGACTTGACCCAGACATCCAAAAATAGAAACCGGATGCTATCAATTAATATTGCTGAGCAACAGTGGGCATAGCACAAACCCAGTAAACAGGGCTGTGCTCTGCTAATACCCTCACATTATGGGACTTTGTGTAACTACTCTTGTGGTGACAGGTGCTAAGTATTGGACAAGAGTGCAGATGGTTTTGGGTTCTAGTACAGGTTATGTAAACTTTACTCCTACTGTTGTGACATTGCAGTTTATACAAATAAAGTGTAACTTGCAGTAAATAGCATTGTCTGTACATTTCATGACAGCAGGGATGAGAATCTAAAATTTTGACATGGTTTACCTTAGTTATGCACAGCTGCACTCTGCTGTGTGATGATGCACACAGCGCACTACTGCACACTGAAGCAGGACCTTAAGTCATATTAATTACAACCTAAGAAGGTGAATTGCATCTTAATTAACCAATCCCACATGGCAGTCCTACTCAAGAAATGCATAATGCATGCATACAGCCTACATTCTGATTTTCTGTCAACACTTCAAGACTATTGGAGTAGAGACTTGGAAATTTTAACTGAGATAATGCTAGGGGCTGCTGTAGCTATTCTACATCTGTATGTGCTAGAGGCTGAAGTCGATGCTGCTGGTGCTGCCAACAATAGACCTAGGCTGAGAAGAAGAAGAAGAGTGTTTAGGCCCAGTGTAAGCTTCCAGGTGCTAAATGAGCTGGAGATTGCAGAGCACTACAGGGTGGACAGGGACATATTACAAGAACTCTGTGAGCTCTGCCACCCTCAACTCAGAGCCAGAACCAACGGGGGGGGGTAATCCCAGTGGAAACTAAGGTATGTGTTGCCCTTAGGATATTAGCTACAGATATTTTTCAAAGAGCAACTGGAGACATGATGGGGTGCCACAGGCATCAGCATCTAGGATACTCCACCAGTTCCTGGATGCTATGCTCCTACATGCCATTGCACACATATCTTTTCTCCTTTCCTCTGAGGAGAGGGCTAGCAATATGCAATGGTTCCACCATGTAGCACACTACCCTGAAGTACTGGGTGTCATAGAGTGCACTCATGTACACATCAAGGCACCACCTGGTGAGCAAAGTAGAATCTATTTTAATCTCAAGGGATACCACACCATCAATTGCCAAGTTATGTACAATGCCCAGGGGATTATTTTGAATGTGTTTGCTGGCAATCCTGACAGTTATCATGAATTCCATATCTGGCACACATCACATTTGTACCAGATGTTTGCTATAGGGAACATCCCACAGGGCAATTTACTGGGGGTGCTGGCTATGCTCTGGAACCATGCATATTGACACCCATCAGAAATGCACACACAGTCATGGAAGAACCCCATAATGGACACATGCACAAACTAGAAACATCTTAGAGCATGTATTTGGGCTTCTGAAGTCATGGTTCCAGTGCTTAGCTATATCAGGTAGAGCCTTGCAGTATACTCCACACTCGTATAACTATATATTCACAGTATGTGCTATGCTCCACAATCTGATCTTGTGGAAACAGCTGCAGCAGGATCAGCAAGGGGAAGGGATACACATCCCCTCACCAATGTATAGGTCACCACAGTCACAGGAAGACTCGGAGGAGTGATCCCCAGCCGCTGTCCCTGTAGGCAGACATAGGTATGCTCAGTATGCCCTTGCTTTGGCTAAGAGACAATGCATAGCACATTCACTGACCAATTAGGGACCTAGGGACTAATCCCTTTCTCCTATTTACATACATATATTAAAATTGATGCCAGGCAACTCGCACAGCCTGCACCTATCCATGTATTGCCTGTGTACTGCTTGCATCAGACAGAGTCATCTCTGAACTAAAGTTGTGTCAACCGCTGCATTTGCAAGGTAAGTCCTCAACCTACACTGTATTCTTGAAGAGTATTATAACATATTCTTGTATCTATGAACTTGGTACAGTATGCAAGTAAATAGTATTGTATTTGTACAGAAAGTATTTTAATATGTAACTACAGACACTTATTTTACTATTATGTGTCCATGTGTAATTAGTAGGTGTCATGCATGAAACATTCATACTGTCCTACTGCAGCAGATCAGTGGTACATCATTCAAGAGAGAAGTTAGAAAGTGAGGCTACACACAGCAGTGTCTGACATCAGACTTGTTTGTATCCTAACAGTAAATGTGGTTTCCCCCACCCCCAAAACAGGAGTGTCCCCTTGTAACTGCCATAACAGTAACTCATCTATGCTACCCCCAAACCCACGGTATATGAGTGTTTGTCACAGTTATTATCCCCACATTTTCAGGACAATAATATAGATTTTATCATACATTGTACATGTTAGGCAACTAATGAATAGCATGGTCCATTTATTTTGCAGGTGGATGTGTGATAAATGTCCCCATTTCTGGCAAGCTGCTTCTGTGGCCAAAAGGACTAATGCAGCTATCCTGTTTGATGAAGCTGTATTGCTGTTGAGAGTTCTACTCCTGATATAAGTAGAAGTTTACTAGGAATAGGTTGTGTGTTTTACAGACTGTGACTCTGTGTCCTATACTGTTATGAACTTTGTCTTGTTTTAATTCCACATTTGTGAGTTGCACCACATGTACAAATCTTTTCTGATACAGCTTAGCTGGTTTGCGTGGAGTGCAGCATTGCAGAAACAGTGAAAGATGAAATAGAATTTATGTCAGACTGCTAACCACAGATACTGGATACATTCAATTATTGCCATTACTAAATGGGCAATCCTGGCCTGGAGTATAGATAGGATTGGGCTGTAGTAGCAGGTATATATTACATGATAGCAAGTCTCAGATGTGAGCAATGTGCCTCATGTTTGCATGTTGCTTACCTATGCGCATGCGTGTATACTTAGTTAACCATAGCGCAAATCTGATGCTTCGTGTGCATTTTATATATATATATATATATATATATATATATATATATATATATATATATATATATATATGTGTGTGTGTGTGTGTGTGTGTGTGTGTGTGTGCATGTAAGTGTGTGTATGTGTGTGTGTGTGTGTGTGTGTGTGTGTGTGTGTGTGTGTGTGTGTGTGTGTGTGTGTGTGTGTCCTTATTGCCCTACATACCTCTCAACCTCTTAGAGAAAGAAATCTGGACAAAGCCGCAAATCATGGGAGGGGGGGCAAAGGCTCAAATATAGGGGGATACTCTTTAAATATTGCTCTTACAAACTTAGAAACTTTTCTGAAGGATATCAAGTCTGAAATTCAGATGTCTGCCATTCTTTTCTGACTTCAGTTTTTAATGATTTGCTAGTGATTTTCCAGAAAACCATAATTTTGTGAGAAACAGACCAAAAATATGAGTAAAAAATCTGGTAATACTGTGGAAATCTGGACAGCTGAGAGGTATGGTGCCCTATCATTCTCAGAGCCCATGTCTCCCTTAAGACTACATGTGGAAACATTGGAAATTGAGAACACAATATAATTATATGTACATACATTGACAGCCATCCATTTGTTTCCCCACCACCAATAACACCAGCAATCACAACAACCCTAGGTCTCCTTGATTTTTACACACATATACAAACACTGTATAATTTGTAATATATAATGCTGCATACTCACTCATGGACAGGGCAACTTGATGGTGCTCACAGACTTGTTCATCCAAATGCAAACAGACAAATATACTCAATAAGGGTATTGTTATTACACAGCTAGGCTACTAACCAGTATTTGTCTGCTAGGCTGCTAGCCTTAGATGACACTAAGAAACAATGTGACTATACAGGTCTCCCAAGCTGTTGTTCAACACATGGCTTAGTTATGTCATCCAGTACAAGTTCACCTGCAGTCCTACATAAATTAGACCTGTGTCGTGGAAAGTGCATTAAGTACTGTGTTCTGTAGTCTCTGTACTGAGATAGGTAGGGTTGCTTAATCTTACTGCAGTTAAGTGTGTGTGTGTGTGTGTGTGTGTGTGTGTGTGTGTGTGTGTGTGTGTGTGTGTGTGTGTGTGTGTGTGTATGTATGTGTGTGTGTGCGTGTGTGTGATGTGTGTGTGTGTGTGTGTGTGTGTGTGTGTGTGTGTGTGTGTGTGTGTGTGTGTGTGTGTGCGTGTGTGTGTGTGTGTGTGTGTTTGTGTGTATAAAAAAGTGGAAAGTGTCTATCCCAGTCTGAAATCTTAAATGGCATGATTTTCAGTTGTTTTGCTGCTTGCACACACATTCTTTCCAAGCTGGCCTCCAAACACAGTTCACCCACATGTCCTGCTGATGTCATCTACCATAAGATCACCTGCATTCCTGCTAAAATCAGTCTTGTATTGTGGTGCATGCATTAAGTGCTGTGATCTGTAGTATGTAAACCTCGATAGGGAGGGGTTCAATCCTCACTGCTGCCAACTTGGTGTGTGTGCCTCCATAAAGAAGGGTGTAACAGTGTATCTCATGCTGACTTCTCAAATGGCACCGTTTTGTTGCTTGCACAAACATTTAGCTGAAGCAGGCCTCCAGAATCTTGTCCCCCATGTGGCCTGCTGGTGTCATCTACCATAAGATCACCTGCAGTCCTGGTAAAATCAGACTTGTGCTGTGGTGCGAGCGTTAAGTACTGTGATCTGTAGTATGTAAACCTAAACAAGAAGGGTTTCTATCCTCACTGCAATTAGCTTGGTGTGTGTGTGAATCCATAAAGAAAGTACAAATGTATATCCTACACTGACTTCTCAAATGTCATGATTTTGCACTGTTTTGGTGCTTGAACAAACATCTAGTTGAAGCAGGCCTCCAAACTCTTGTTCCCTATGTGGCCTGCTAATGTCATCTACTATAAGATCACCTGAAGTCTTGTTACACTCAGACTTGTGCCATGGCATGTGCTTTAAGTACTCTGTTCTGTAGTCCATGAACTTAGTTAGGGGTCTATTCTCATTGCAGTCATATGTGTGTGACCTGTTGGAGGATGTTACACAGAGCAATTTACAGCAGCCTATGTGACATTCTCCTCTTGTCTTCAGCAGACACTGCTGATGTCATCAGTGATATCAGATTAGAGCGCATTTTACAACTGCCTATGGGACACTGTCCTAGTCTTCAACATACACTGCTGATGTCATCAGTGATATCAGATTATTGGATATGTATACATCGCAACTGGCCATGCTCATACACTGGCCTGACAGATGGGTAGATGTCACCTCAACTTATATAAGACACACAATATTGTATGTACAAACATCATGACATCTATTTGCAATGGTGATGGACAGGTTGACACATTAGATCACACTGGAGTCCCTGTGGACTATGATGTTTGCAGATGATATTGTGATCTGTAGTGAGAGTAGAGAACAGGTTTAGGAGACTCTTGAGAGGAGGAGACATGCTCTACAGAGGAGAGGAATGAAGGCCAGTAGGACTAAGACAGAATATATGTGTGTGAATAAGAGGGAGGATAGATGAATAGTGAGGATGCAGGGGGTAGAGTTAGTGAAGGCATATGATTTGAAATACCTTGGATCAACAGTTCAGAGTAATGGTGAGCATGGAAGGCAGGTGACGAAGAGAGTGCATAAAGGGTGGAGTGGGGGAAGAAGAGTGTCATGAGTGATTTTTGACAGACGGTTACCAATAAGAGTGAAAAGGAAGGTCTACAAGATGGTAGTGAGACCAGCTATGTTATATGGATTACAGACGGTGGCACTGATAAAAAGACAGTAGTCATAACAGCTGCTGGCAGAGTTTCAGCTGTTAAGATTTACATTGTGTGTGCTGAGGATGGAAGGGCTTATTAACTGTATATTAGAGTATCAGCTCAGGTTATACACTTTGGAGACCAAGCCAGAGTTGTGGGATTGTGTTGGTTTGGACATGTGCTGAGGAGTGATGCTGGGTATATTGGGAGAATGATGGTAAGGATGGAGCTACCAATGTGAAAATGTACAACTCCAACAAAGTAAAGGTCATGCTGCTAAACCCTAGGAGTTCACACCTTAAACTGTACTCTCTGCAAGTATTCTTCGCAGTGAAGATGTTGTTGTCTGTGCAGTCACAGAAATCTTGGTCAAGGCGGCAGTAAGTACTTTGGCCTTACAAGGCTACAATACCTTCCAAACATCCAGACAGTAAATGGAAGTCATGTGAACCACAGGAAGTGTCATATCTATTTACATTGAAGATTACACCTCAAGACTGGATGTAACTATATTGAGTTATTCTACATTCAATGTATTGTGGACTGTGGATAGGAAACCCCTTCATGTTATCACCATTAACAGGTCACCATCCATAAATATGAAAAGCCACACAGCCTAAATGAAACAATTAAAGTAGAACAAAACAACCAAGGAAGGGGTGAGTGAAACTATTCATCCATTGATCTGGATAATTATAGGACTACAAACTGACTTACACTATATTACTTGGAGTTTTTGAACTGAAATGCCATGGAAGATATAGTACACCACCCCTCAAGGTCATCTCATATTCAAGACCTGTTCCTCAACAATATGAGTGAACTATGTAATGGCACATGTGCAGTGCCTGCACTGTTAATTCTACCACAAGGCAGTATACTTTGAAGTAGATATAGCTACTGAACTCCCTAAAGGGAGAGTTGGGTTCAGAAACATCATCCAAGGTAGCTACACCCTCCTAAGGGATGGTCTAATGTACTTCTAAGCCCCAGTTTCCACAAAGGACATTGACAGCTATAGTAAGTTACTCCTTAATGCCCTGTCTACACATCTACCCAAATGAGTACACACAGCCATAGCATTCTGTCTCATTGAGAAACTAACCAAGGTGCATATCAAATCCTATTTATCACTTGGTTTGCAAATAGGATCATAGACCAACAGCATTCAATCACAGTGGGAGACTTCACCTCAAGCAGCAGACCTGTCACCTGTGTGGTAACAGAAGTGTCAGTGCTGTGGACCCTCATGTTTGCCATATATGTTTCAGAAGTCATGAACAAAACAGAGGGGCTATGGCAAATCATCTTTGTGACATTAATGACTGCTGACAAAGCCATGAGTGTTACATCAACTGCACAAAAATGTATCAGCATAGCCTGTGCTAATAATAAATGTTCCTGCTTGTCATAAAATAACCAAGAGTACAGTATTCCCCACTTCTGTATTGATAGACCTTGGAACACATTAGCTGCAACCTGGGTCTACTGTGTGGAGGCAGGCATCCTACATCTTATATCTGATTAGCAACAGTATTACATCAATAACAAAATATGTTATCAGTCGCTATAGTCATCCCTCATCAGCTGTATTAATGAATATAATCCTCCATTTGATATGTATTGTACCAGCCACCTGCACCAGCTTTACAGACCTCAGACATGTTTGAGTAATAAAACATCAGGGGGGTCTCCGACACATGTTTTCTGTGGGCAGACTGAAGTAGCTGTCACTGTGCAGTATCACATAGATAGCCTTGAGACAGATTATGTATGCCTTATAGGGCTAACTGTAGCTAAAATGGGATGAAAATGCTGAACATCCCTAACTACTGTGGGATTAGAGTTACCTGTTCCAGGGATCTCAATGTACACTATGACATACATAGGACATGCTGGACAGACAGATACACCTCTCAAAGGTTGTCACTCCTCTGCAGTAGGCTTCAAATCCATGTCAAGCAGAGCACCTCTATTACACTGTTGAAGGACAGGCTGGATGACTTGCTTTGAAAACATTATCTGCCATGGATCAATGATGATTCCCTCCTGGACATGGGTGGTCCTTGCTAGATAAAACTTGACCATGCATTATATCTGCCTTTGAATATTATATTGTGATGTAATGGCTATGCTTCTAAACACCATCAGGTCAATACCCTAGTCACATCCAATGAACTTCGGAACCTATGGCGATGTACATGCAAAAAGGAACATTAAAATTTATTACTGTTCTGATGAGGTTTGTCTTCAGTGCTGACATACAGTCTTGAGCTCTGAATCTGATGGGTTGATTTGGATGTCCACCCATAAGTTTGTACTAAACAATCCTTAAAGAGAATGTTAGATATATTAATGAGACACATTTAATTGTCTGACTTTACAGCCCTTACAAAAGCATCCACTATAAAGTAGATAAATTATTATGCTAGCAACTGTCTAAATGGCTAAGTTCAGTCTAACTGACAGATACAGTTTTCAGTTCAACAGCACAAATGGAGGCAATAAAGTTATAATAGTAAGATAAAAGATAATCACCCTGTGCATCAGACACATAGATTTAGTATCCCTAAATCCAAAAGATAGATGATAGGGATGTGGCACAGTTATCATCACTTGTATAGGGTGTTGTGTGGGGGTGCAGGAGGCCTAGGCTGACACCAAAAATTGGCGAGTGTGAGTGTGTGAGTAAACAAGTGAAGCAGGCAAGATAGACCATGTAAATGTTGTGTGTGTTTCTGTAAGGTGCCCTCAATGTGACACTGGTGTGTGTGTGTGTGTGTGTGTGTGTGTGTGTGTGTGTGTGTGTGTGTGTGTGTGTGTGTGTGTGTGTGTGTGTGTGTGTGTGTGTGTGTGTGTGTGAGTCTGCATGAACACAGCCAAGCTCAGTGTTAGCCCTACGTGTTTGTATGTCAGACAGCTGTGAGCCATGCATGGTAGTGCTGGCAGTTCATCGTCTCTGCCCTTGAACAGGAGAACTGGTTCTGCCAGGCATTGCACTGACACCTCCACGACTAAGGTCAGATGCTGTGCTACTACCTGAAGGTGACTGATCTCTGCTGGATGTGCTTCCTTCATGGGAATGCCCAGCACCATGACCCCATAGGCTATGTCTGGGTGTGGACAGCACACTCCCTGCTGGAACAGTGGATGTACTGCACTATGGAAGCATGATCAGGCATGGCCACCTTGACTCTCAGCAAATGTAGTTGTTGACCTATGCCCACAAGGCCGACTCTCCCCTTGCAGAAGATGTTCCATCACAGACAATGTGTGTTCCATGACAGATACTTTGCACTCTCTAACAAACACATCCTGTTCCAATTTGTCATTTAACCAATCCAGGGAATCGACAACACGGTCAATACTCTGTACTCTCTCACAAACACATCCCGTTCCAGCTTGTCATTTAACCAATCCAGGGAATCAACAACATGGTTGAGGCAGCCACGGATGTCAGACTGTGCTACATCTATAACCCTAAGCATTCTTCTGGAGTTCCTTTCTGGATATGCCTGTGCTTCCTTAATGGCCCTAGACATACATCGAGTGACACGTGAAGAAACATCTGCAACAGATTGGGGAGGGGCATCCGGCTTCCTCACTGCATCCCTATCAGTCCACCTGTGTGGCACCTCACCAGCAATTTGGCTATGGCCAGTGTCAACAGTATCTGAAGCTGCAGTAGCCACACTTCCCTGCTCAATGTACTCACCCTCCAACTGTCCATTAACTATGGCCTCAGTGGATAGGGTATGTGTAGGCATACTGGCTGTGTCTGGTGATAATGAGGGGGGGGGTCGCTGGATGTCAACCTCTGTGTCAGACTCAGCCTATGCAACCCCTGGCTGTGCCTCACTTTGGCCACCGTCATCATCTCAGTCTGATGTGACACTGACATTAGGTGACATAGGGCCACAGAACCATTTCCGTGTTCACCTGTGAGAAAAGAAAGGAAAACAGGTATACATTAATATCTGCACTACTATGCTGCAATATATTTTAAGCAATTAACACAGCTGCCACTATTACAGACATTCATACCTCAAAACCTCTTAGAGCTAGGAATGTCAACAAAGCTATGAATAATGGGTGGACAAAGGGCCAAGAATAGGTACCATTATGATATATTGCCCTTACAAACCTAGAAATGTGATAGAATAACAGCTATTGCTTCACCATGACATTTCTGAAGGGTATGCAGTCTGCATGTGAGATCTTTGTCATTATTTTATGTCTCCAATCATTAATGACTTGTCAGTAGTTTGCAAGTCAACCACTATGATGTTAAATACAGGCCAGAGGTATGTATGAATCACACATCTGGACATTCAACAAATATCTGTACAGTTGACAGGTATGCAGAAAGTACAACAATCCATACAGTAGGCCTGAGACAACACTTTAGCAGATATGTTGGAATATATCTACAGTACTGACATAAATGTATTCTGTTTATCAACCGCAGAAGTCCTATATCTGTGAATTCCTGATGGTCCTGTAAAATGTAAAGGAAGAGGTAACAGCAACAGCAACACATTTAACAGTATAACAGGGGGTAATACTTTTAATCATCTATATCTACAGTAACTGCAATGTTAGCAAGAATGTGGCTGACAACCTCTACATGTGCATAAAACTGCAGCTATCTTAAATACCCCCACCAAAAAAAAAAAACTGACATATATATGGAATACTTATGCATTGCAGAATGAATGTAACAGTATTCTGCTGATGATCTAACAAAGCATACCCGGAAGCTCCTCCTGAGATGCAGTAGTGGCACTCACATCCAGAATGTATTGGCTGATAGATTGCTGGGAGCTGTCCTGTGTGGTAATGTTTGCCAGGAACTCCTTGGTGGCAGTGAGAAGGTGTTCTGCTGCATGCCCACCACCAGTGACCTGACGATCATGTGCCACTTCAGCTGCATGCCTCCCTGCAGCATGAATCATGTGCATGGCTCTGTGTCTCACTTGCTCATATTTCAGATTCTGTCACCCAATTGCATTAATGTTTTGGACCTATTTGTTCCAATCAGGACTGCATGATGTTGGTGTAATGCTTCAATTATGAGGTCATTTTCTGCCTCAGAAAAAGGGGGCCTATGGCGAGTGGGCATATTATTTACTGAAAGACAAAATAATTATAACACATATAAGAATCACATAAGTACAAATAAACTATGTACAGATAAAGCAGTAAAAGATGTGTCTCAGCATTCACCACTTGATTACAATTTAAAGATTCAACAGTTGTCAAATAATAACAAGGGGATGGTACAAAACAAGGAGAGTAGCCAGAGCAATATATCCTTGTTTGTGCCATAACAGATGCTCACTTATGCTCACACACCCAACAGAACAGTCCATTCTAATTTGTGCCACAGCAGGAACTAGAACATCCCCCAAAAAAAACAAAATAACAGGCTAAGTGACAATTGCATTAACCAAATAACAATGTAATGTTAAAAGTGCTATCAAAGGACCAATCCATGAAACATGTGTACATAGTTATCACAATGCATTATACCTTTGGCTTACTCTACATAATCTGTACCTCTCAAATGGGTGGAAAACAAGGCCATGTCAAGAGTACAGTTCTAACAAATGGTTACTGATTTACTTCACATTATTGCTAAGTACATTGCAACATATACATTATTTAGGTAAGAAAATGGATTCACACCTGATGGAGTGCAATACTCCTCTGTGGAAGTATACTGCAATGTGTAACTGAGTTTGACTCATAAGATAACTGCCATCCACACTGATTTGCATAGCTGCACATTTGCCTTTTTATAATGGTGTACATTAGTAATTGATTGCATCTGACCTAGTCTGTGCTTCAGAGATGCTAATTGCAGCATACACTGCTGAATTGCTTGCTAATCAACCAATCCCATGGAACTACTCAACAAGCCGTAAGGCACCAATGTAGACTCCATGCCCTTTCTTATACGTGGAGTGAAAAAATAGTGGAGTACAGACACAATGTAAGCACAGACAGATTGTTAGTAGCAGCTATGTTTTACATGCACGTGTGTGTGCTACAGGCTGAAGCCCATGCTGCTGCTGCTGCCAATAGCCATAGACAGAGAGGATGAAGACTTTACAGGCCAACAGCACAGTAGAGGAACTATGGGACTTTGTCAGTCTTGAATCAGATACACGACCAAACACGGAACCCATCCCAGTGGAAATTAAGTTATGTGTTGAACTTAGTATCTTAGCCACAGGTATCATTAACTGATTACCAGGGGACATGCTTGGTGTGTCATAGGCATCAGCATCCAGGATCTTCCAAACATTCCTGTATGCTATGCTGCAACATGGCAGAGAGCACATATATTTTAACATAAGTTCTGAGGAGAGGGTCATAACTATGCAACAATTGCAACATATATCGCAAAACTCTTCAGTAATGTGTGTCATGCTTCACAGCCATGTACACATGAGAACAACACCTGGGGAACAGGGTAGGGTCTATATTAACCATAAGGTCTACAACTCGAACAACTGTCAAGTCATGTGCAATGACACAGGAATTATCTGGAACACATGTGCTGGCAACCCTTGCAGTTAGCATGACTTCTATATATGCCACATCTCCCAACTGTACCAGATGTGTGCCATGGGGGATATCTCCAAGGCTCACTTAGGTGTGGATGCATGCTATGCACTTGAGTCATGACTGATGAAACCCATCAGAGATGCACACACACACACACACACACACACACACACACACACACACACACACACACACACACACACACACACACACACACACACACACACACACACACACACACACACACACACACACACACACACACACACACACACACAGAAACACACAATTCAACCTGTAATGCCATAGATCATGTTTTATAGCTAATGCACTCACATTGCCAGTGCCTACATGCCTCTGGCCAAGGACACCATTACAATCCACTGACATGTCCCTCAATGCCCATAGTATGTGCTATGCTAGCCAAGTTAATATAGTGGAAACAGCTGCAGCAGAATCATCAAAGGGATGGGGAGCACATCCTACCGACAGTGCCAAGATCACGAGAGCCACAGGCCAATGATGACTCGGAGGAGGAACCAGCAGCAGGTGTGGTTGTAGGCAGACATAGCCATGCTCCTTATGTCCTTGCATTGGCTGTGAGACAAGCCAAAGCACACTCAACACCTAGGAGGCTAATACCATCCTCCAACACCACTATACATTTATTCTAGGGATGCATTAGAGATAACAATTCTCAACCATAACTAAATCATACAACAGGCAGGATACCAGACATGCAGAGTAACCAGACCAGCATAGTTTTGTGAGTGTCATAGCAGACACACATCTTTGATTCCCCGACCCCCAAAAGAACAGTTAATACTTGTTTGTGACATCCAACATGTCTTTCCTTAGTTGGCAGTTGCATTGCATATTATTCCCAGTTAATATCTTTTGACAATGTAAATGCAATGGTATAGAATGGTGTACACACTATACGTCCCAGAGTACTGAAGAGATAACTGATGAATGTCCAAGAAACACAGGCAAAATAGTGCTGTATATTTGCAAGCAAACATCATAATGGGGTGTGTAATCAGAAAGTGCATTTTTTTTTAATTTTAAAAGTGAAACATTTCACTACATGTACAGGTAACATGTAATATTTTATTACAACTGTACATTATTTTCAGTCTGATTGTGTGCTGGTCTGCTAGATGACTGTTGATGCTTGCCGCAAAGGTGTATATTTGAAACACAGGGATAAGGCACCCATCCTGTGTTTGGCATGTGCATTGGATGGTGAATTGGACTGTAGACCTATGAAGGCATATTTCCTGTGTATTAAAATAGTCTACTGTGTATGTGATAAATTGATTTTATTTTTTATCATCACTTGTTTTTATCTCAATATTTGGAGCCACTGTTTGTGAAACAAAAATGTCTGTCATTATTTAGTGACTTCCATCATGAATGATTATTAAGAAACAATAATTTTTATGAGGAACACTGCAAAAATATCAGCCAAAATCCTGGAAAAACTGCCAGAACTAGTTATATCTGTATACTTTGTTGTTTCTCCTATTATTTTAATTTTTGCCATGTTTGTCTGATGCACTGTGGTGTTTGGCTATGTTTACCCCTTTGCACAGTGGGCCCAACCATGTATCACACATGACACAAACATCCAAAAATAAAAAAGCAGATGCTTTCAATTGCTATTGCTGAGCAATGCTTGGCATAATGCAATTCTGCTAAGTGCTATTTCACTGTGTGCAACCGTGGAAACCTCAGGATGAATATTAATGTTAATATTCATGTAACTTCTCCTTTGGCTGCAGATGTTAAGTGTTGGCCTGAAGTTCACGTGGTCCTGGGTTCTGATACAAGGATTGCAACTTTTATTTTACTAATGTGACTTTACTTAACATAGGAATGTAATTAAGCCTACACATGTATTCTTTAATCCTTCTTCTGGCAACAGCTGTGAGTGTAGGCCTACCATGGACGAGGTCTCTGAGTCTAATACAGTGACATCTGTCTTTTTTCAATGGTGTCCCACTTCACATTATAGTCACCCTCAATTATAGCAGGTGACCTACTATTTCTTATATCCTAAGTATTTTCCTGATGGAAGACATATTAATATTTTCAAGTCATGTACTGATATGATAATATCTGTATTGGTTAACTTCTCTTTATGGGCTCCCATTAGCAAACATGTTGCCCATGTTTGTGCGATGCTAAGCAGCATGCACCATTTTCAAATGTTGCAAAATCCAACAGCGTGTGTTCTTAGTATCTGTCATAACTGGCATTTGTGGGAAAAATCATTATACTTTGGTTTTCATCTGCATTAGACACATGGCTGGTGTTCAGGGGGAGGTTCTAAGATTTCGGTCTCAAAGGTGGGGTATGCAGGAGTCCAAAGTGTTTGTTGGACTCCTAGTGAATGATTATGTTCCCTGGCTGTTGCAGAAGCACTATCATAGATCTGATTACAAATCAGATGTATGGAATAGTTTGACCCGGGATTTGTCCAGTGTTACCAGTATCCCCCGCACTTTACAATACTGTTTTAGGTTGTCATCAATAAAAATACAGTACTGTTACATATTCATAATGATAGCATTAGAAGGGCAGACCTCTATACCAGTGGCTCAGATGGCCTGCTGTCAAATGTAATCAGTGTGAATGGAACATGCATATGTGCAATATATGCAACCATAAATGATTGCTGGATGTGATATGAGCTGTACTATAGTGTGTCTGTGTTAGCAACAGGGTAGTATTTAAAGTAATAAAGGTATTTATTAGCATTTGGTAGTGTTAAAAGTAAAATGTAACAGAATATAGTAAATTATTTGTAGAAAGCTTTGTATATTATCTGTGTAGTTACTAATGTTCTTTCTTATTTTCTCACACCTCACCCCTTCTCTTTGTTTTTTTATATATTTCTTACTTTTTATTATTTTTATTTTATTGTTATATTATGTATATAATCATATTTTTCATTATCATAATTATTTTTAATTACTTATGTTTTATTTATTACGTATATTTTGTTTTGCTGTTAAATATATTTTCATTTCTTATTTATCATTATGCTTGTAATTATGTTATTTATTATTTTTATATTAATTTATTGATATGTTTACATTTTATTTAATGTTATTTTGTCCATTATTTTGTGTTATATGTTATTTTATTATTAAAAATAAATTTGAATTATGTTATTACTACAGCATGACAGGGTAGGCCAGTTCCCAGTGGTCTGCTTACACTTCCTCCACCGGCAACAGCACCAAGGCCCAGCACTTCTGGGCTGCAGCCTTATGACACCCCCCCCCCCGCTTCCCCTGCCCTACCTGGACCCTTGGGTGTTCTGCCCTAGAGGATAGGCCTGTGGTTCCCTCTGGGAAGAGAGGCAGGGAAGGGTGATTTTGTCACCTGAGCTGAACTGCCAGGTCTGGTGTATAGGACTGTGCACCCCACAATTGGTGCCTGCCTATGCCAAGTGGAGACACTGCCCTCCATCATTTGTCCTGAATAACACAAGGACATGCAGACATCAAACACTGTAGTCATTGGCACAGTGAGGTGACAGTGATGACAGTCCAGTGGGTGAGGACTCGATTCTCACTGTCACCGAACATGACGTCCATACATCACGATCTCTCCACCCTCACCCCAACCATGGTGTTTACTCAACTGTTGTATTCTTCACCACGCCTGTCTCTTGTCTTGTATGTCTTGTCTGTCAGCAAATGCTTTCTCACCTTCCTTGCCTGCCCCAGACTTGCCTATGTCCCTCTCCCAACATTCCACTATCTCCTTAATAAAAAAAGCCACCCCCCAAAAAAAAAATATCGTCCCACACATAGCTCTCCATTTCACGTGTCCACTTACCACATACCATGCACTAGAACCCAGGAGCATTTGCACTCTAGTCCAACACGCCACACATGGTGCCACAAGATTAGTTGCATGAAGTATTCATTGTTAAGTTGATGGTATGAGCATAGTACAGCCCTGCTTACCGGGTTTGTGTGATGCCAAGCGTTGCTCAGTAATAGCACATGAAAGCATCCTATTTTTGTATGTCTGTGTCATGTCTAATACATGGGTGGTCCCGTTGCACAAAGGAGGTAAGCATAGCCAAATGCCATGGAGCATCACGCAAACATGGCAAAAAAAAAAAAAAAATAGGAGAAAAGCCAAAGTATACAGATATAATGATTTCTGGCAGTTTTACCATGGTTTTGGCTGATATTTTTGCAGTGCTCCTCATAAAATGTGTGTTTAATTAATAATCATTTGGGATTGAGGTCACTAAATAATGACAGACATTTTCATTTTGGACTTCATAATCTTCAGAACATGCATACTAATGCACAACCTTTTATTTTGTCAACTTTCTAATTTTATAAGGGCAGTACATCCCTATGTCCATATGTTTTGGCCTTTGTCCCACTTTATTTAATGGCTTTGTACAGATTTCTTGCTCTAAAAGGTGGAGAGGTATGGGAGTGGACTGTCTGTGGTCTCCTTTACATGGATTCATTATCTGTGTTGTTCTATGCATTTTTGCAGCCAATACTACTGGGACATGCCACAAAACTTCATTTAGGCGCATCTTGCATCATAAGTATGCATTACACATTGCTGAGAGTACATCATGGCCGTGTACATGGTTACACTCCTTGTAGGCTCTACATGGAACCTAAACAGAGTTTATCAAATCTTGCAGTATGTCTAAAATGTGTAGTAAGTTTTTTCTGGTGCATTTTTGTATTAAGAAAGGACTTTTTTTAAATAATTTCAAACAAGAAAATAATTTCCCTCAGGTTACTTCTGCCAGTGTTATAGAGGATCATAGGATCATAGGAAGTTACTAGGCTAATGGACCAAGGGCCCTTACAAACCTACTCAACTTTTACCCTTATTTCCACTATCAGCACCTGTTGTCACTGCCCAAGAGGGTCACAAGTGGAATCTCCATGGTGAATTTACAGTTATCCATCCAATTGTCCAGATTGCGTTTGAAGAGGGTCAATGAGGTGCTCTGTTTGGCATGAAGTGGGAGTCTGTTCCAAAGGTGTGGTAACCTCTGGGAGACAAATTTGCCCCTCCATCAAGTTCTATTTAATGCCACATACCAGGTTAAGGTCTTTAGAGTGAGTAACCCATGTACCATTTGACTTTCAAATATACAGCATTTCCAATAAAGCAGGGTCAGAAATTGCCTTATATGCAAGGCAGAAATTGCCTCTGAGCAGTCTGTATAAAACAGAATAAAGTGACAGTGATTTCAGATGATCCACATAGAACAGATGCGGAAGACCTTGCATTTTCCTTGTGAAGAAACTTTGTGGTCTCTACAATTGCTGCAGGTGCTTGGAAAGGTACATACCAAAAGGGGCATTGTACTCAATTATTGGCCTGATGAGGGAGGAGTACAGGGAGGTTATAACTTCTTTCTCTGTAGACAATGCCCTTACTTATGAGATGAGCAATATAGAATGTGCTTCTTACCACTGTGGAGACATGGTGATCAAAGGTAAGGTTGCTGTCAACCTGTGTGCCCAGATATCTCACCACTGAGTGCATACCTGGGGCATTGCTATTGATGTGGTAGTTGGCAGGAACATCCCTCTTACTGAAAGGGATGAAATACATTTTTTGAATTGAGTTTAAGACCATGACTTTGGCACCAATCATTTGTTTGTGTAAGACCCTCATGATTTGGAGATTCTATGACTGCTCCCAGTTTACAGTCATTAGCACACTTTATCAGTCACAGACCTTTAGTTTTGCTTGTACTTCGTGAAATAGTTTCCAAACAGTAGAGGTCTCAGGAATGATCCCTATGGAACACCACTGGTTACAGTTCTGCTGTTGGATGTGGATTCGCCTTTTTTGACTATATGTGTTCTATCAGTGAGCCAGTTAGTGACCCATCTAACGGTATAAGGGTTGATACCTAGTTGAGGGAGTTTGTCAATGTTGCCTGAGTGAGGCATCATGTCAAATGCCTTTGCTAAGTGTAGGTAGGCTGTATGCACAGATTTCCCCTTGTTCAGGGTCTTGGTGACTGTCTTGAAGAAGACCACCAGGTTTAACAGGCATGATCTCCCTTTGACAAATCCAAGCTGAGTAGGGTCAAGTGTTTGGAGATTACCTATATCTTTGTTGATAACATCATGATGATTCACTCCATGGCCTTGTAGATAAGGCTAGTCAGGTTAATAGGTCTATAGTTCCCAGGGTCAGTGGAAGCACCACCTTTGATCAAGGGAATAACTGTGTATTTTCCATTCAGCTGGGATGATGCTGGTGCTTAGACTATGATTGAAAAGAGTACCCAATGGTATTGCTAATTCTTGTTGGAGCCCATTGTAGGATGCAGACTGGGATGTTATTAGGTCCCATATATGCTGTGTTTTGACCTTAGAGAGGGCATTAGGGGACAAGTGGTAGGGATGTTATGGGGTACGTATGGCAGGGACAGGGGAGTGAAGTTTTCACAGAACTTGTCAGCCAACAAGTTAGTTATGTCCACAGGCTCAGTATATGTGGTATCATTAACTACCAGTTCAGCACAAATCTGGGATTTTCCTTTTAGATTAAGGATGTAACTAAAGAATGCCTTATGGCTGATCTTAGTTGAGGACACTAATTTAGATTCATAGCTTGCTTTGGAGGACTTCACAAGAAGTCTTATTTGCTTGTTTAAGCTGAGGAGGGAGTGTTTCCAGTTTAGCTCTCACTCCCTCTTACTCTAAGACAGCAATTCCTTCTTATTATTGTAAAGCCTGTTAATGGAAGTTGTCTACCAGGCAGATTCACTCTTCCTTGAGGAGCTTGTTTAGTCCTATCAGGTATGGCTGAGTCAATGCAGTAATACAGGTGTTTGTATAAAGCACTGGTGCAGAACTTGGCATAGTTGCTAGCTTCATCTGAGAGGGTAGGTGCAGTGAAGCTATTTATACCATCCTGTAAGAGGTAATAATCTGCTTTGGAGAAGTTTTTTAGTTTAGTTGCTGTTGGGGAGAGTCAGGTGTGATAGTTACTTCGAATAAGACTGACTTGTGGTCAGATCCCACCAGGGAAGACCCCACGGTGGGGGTGCTACAGTGGTCCCCCTAATGGTAAGCACCAGATCCAGGATGTTG
Source organism: Protopterus annectens (assembly GCF_019279795.1). NCBI lineage: Eukaryota > Metazoa > Chordata > Ceratodontiformes > Protopteridae > Protopterus > Protopterus annectens. The sequence goes on along the minus strand of NC_056725.1, from coordinate 365,526,372 downwards.
GCACCCCTTGTGGGGGTGTCAACCAGCTGGTCCAGGACATTGGAGTTAATGAAGTTGAGGAACCTTTGGGCAAGTGAGTCTGAGCATGAGTAATTTACCCAGTCAATGGATGGTTAGTTAAAGTTACCCAAAATCATGGTGTTCAGATGATGGATCTTGATAGACACAAGTAGATCTAAATAGACAGAGTGGGTCTCCTGATTTATGGAGGGGTCTTTTAGCTGGCAATGACTTGAACAGGTCTCCTACCAACAGTTAATTGCACCTGAAGTATCTCAAGGGACTCATACTGTTTAACCAAGCTGGAGGTGTATTTATCTTTAATGAATATTGATGCACCTCCTCCTATAGTTTTCACACCTTCAGTTTGTGGTCTGAACATGTGGAAAGAGATGTAACCCAATATGGCTGAGGTACTCTCCACAGCCTTGAACCAGGTCAATGTGACTGCAAAAATGTATGTGTCTTTCAAAGTGAGGACTCCTAGTGAGTGCAGTTTCATGTTAAGACTCCTAGAGTTTAGCAGCATAATCTTGACGTTGCTTTTAGATGGAGATTTTACATTGTGTATTTTGTCCTTAAGACATTGCCTAGAAAAAATGCTATGGGGGTGGCAAGAGCCTTAGCCAGTAGCTGACATCCCAGGGGTGACAGATGAAGACCAAGACCATCTCTGGCAAAGCATCAAGGTCTGTAGATCATGTCATCCCAGGCTGACAGATACTGGATCTCCTTACAATGACACTAGAAACTACGTCAATTATTGAAGTCAAATATTTTTTGATTGTAGTGAGGCATCATCCTAGGTGTAGGTAAAATGCTGCTTAAGGCTAGAGACATACCTGGCTGAGATACATAATCTGAGAGGTATGTCTCAAGTTGTTCACACCAACATGGACTATGATGGAGTCATAACAGTACCTGTTGTTGAGAGATCTGAGGGCATGTGTGATATGGTAGATCCTAGCACCTGTCATATAGTTTACCATGAGCTTTTCCTTATCCAGCCTGGTGAGAGGGACATCTGTGTGTCTTACGATGGAATCACCTATGACTAATATGTTTGATTTTGTGTTTGGCCTTAAGGATTTAACAGATGAGGCACTGGTGAGTGAGCTATTATATGTATTATGCTCTACAGAAGAAGTATTATGTGTAGTGTGCTTGTGTTTGGGAGGTGTCTGGTGTTTAGGTATGTTCCTGGTGAGGACCTCCGCATATGTACATATTATTGTCTTATGTACTGACTGGTCTGGGAAAGAACATAGATTCAAGGTTTTTAATATAGTTGCATCTCTCACATGTTGTGTTTGTGTGGACTAGGAGTACATGGTTGTCAGTGAACATGAGGTAGGTGGTACACTGTCTCAGGATGCCCATGTTGACCGAGCTGGCTGGAGAAACTGTGGAAAAATGTCCATCCATAGTGTTAGGTAAATTTATATGGTCAGGAAAAGAGGTCACACCTAGGAATGGCTAGTGGGTGAGAGGTGTGTTGGTTCCTCTGAAGCTAGGCTTAGTGTTCCACCTGACAGTACAGCAGGGTTGCAAAAAACCTCTGGATGACAACAAGCAAAATGCTAAGGGAAACTGTAACAAGCAAAACTTTGCATCTATAACCACCAATGGTAACCACTGCTACACAGCAGTGCACGATAATGCACAAACAAGTGCAAGCACAGGGCTTAAATAAAACAAGAAATTACCCTTTTAACTTGAACTAGCCAATAAGGATGCTCTCTCTGAGCTCTAGTCCAATCAGCCTAGATTAGATGGGACCCAGATGGGACCCAGACAGAACTCATCTCCCACAAGGGTGCAGAAAGGCCTTCACCAACAAAGATTGCTTGATTCTGATGCTCATAAGTTACAGAACAGACACATAAATGGGCTATGCTACAGCTGAACTAGTGCAGTATATAGTAAAATGTGGCAAAAAAAACAGTTCAGACAATTCAAACAGACAGTAGAATGCAAATACAAATTAAAAGTGCAATATATGAGCAAATACAGGTACTTATAGTTAGTTGGAAGAAACGGATGCCTCAGATCTTTCAGTATCTCAGTGAAGAGATGGTTTTAATGCTCAAGTGATAGCGAACAATCTAGGTTCAGCAAGTCTGAATCTGGTCTATGCTATAAAATGCAGAAGTACTAGAAATTCAAAGTGCATAAAATCATATTCACAACAGCATAAAAAAAACAGTTTACATAAAGCAGCAATTCACTAGCAATTGCCAGCTTAGAAGGGTGTAGGCCACACTCTCCTGCCACAAGATTCTAGACCACAAACCCTCTTAATGTAAAACAACTGGTTTTGGAGCCCAATTCCTTAAGTTAGAACTAATACACTTCAGAATAACAGCCACAATAGACCTTCAATCAACAATTTCCAGCTTAATAGGGTGTAGGCTATCCTCTCCTGCCTTAAGAGTTTAGACCACAAATCTTCCCAATGTAAAGTAACTGGTTTGGAACCCTAGTGCTTAAACTAGAATAAAGACACTTAGAATAACAGGGAAAATAAGCCTTCACCAGCAATTCCCAGCTTAGAAGGGTGTAGGCCACACTTTCCTGTCACTTTCCTGCCACAAGAGTCTAGACCTCAACCCTCCTAATGTAAAATAACTGGTTTGGAACCCAAGTGCTTAAACCAGAACTAACATTTTCAGAATAACAGACACAGTGAACTTTCAACCAGAAATTCCCAGCCTAGAAGGGTGTAGGCTATCCTGTCCTGCCACAGGAGTTTAGACTACAAATCTTCCTAATGTAAAATTATTGGTTTGGAACCCAAGTGCTTAAACTGGAACAAAGACACTTAGAGCAACAGGCACAATAAGTTTGAATTTGGAGCCCAAGTGCTTAAACCAGAATTAAGACACTTTCAGAATAACAGACACAATGAGCTTTCAACCAGCAATTCCCAGCTTAGATTTGTGTAGGCTATCCTGTCCTACCACAGAAGTTTAGACTACAAATCTTCCTAATGTAAAATGATTGGTTTGAAACCTCAGTGCTTAAACTGGAACAAAGACACTTAGAACAATGCACACAATAATTTTGAGTTTGGAGCCCAGGTACTTAAATCAGAACTAAGAGACACTTTCAGAATAACAGAGACAATGAGCCTTCAACCAGCAATTCCCAGCTTAGAAGGGTGCAGGCTATCCTCTCTTGCCACAAGAGTTTAGACCACAAATCTTTCCTAATGTAAAATAACTGGTTTGGAACCCAAGTGCTTAAATTTAAACTGGAACAAAGACACTTAGAACAACAGGCACAATAAGTCTTCACCCAACAATTCTCAGCTTAGAAGGGCAGATGCTACCCTTTCTTCCCACAAGAGTGTAGACCACAAACCTTCTTAATGTAAAACAACTGGCCTGACGCCCAGGTCCTTAAACCAAAACTAAGAAGCTTAGAATACCAGTTACAATTTAATCAGGCTACTAACAAGCAGTAATAAATGTAGCAAAATAAATGCAATTGAACACTTTTAAGAAAAAACAATGATGACAAAAACTAAATCTGCTACTTTACTGGGGCTTGAGAGTATTCCAGGAAGTTTCTTGCCGCAATTAAGGGAGCAATTAAAATTAAGTTTAAACATTAATAAACCACATAAAGATAGATGCATCTTTCTCTACTGTTGAAATAAATTATGTTATTCCAACCCACAAGTTCACTGACTTCGCTATTCTTTTCAAATACAGTCCTGCAAACCTTATCTAATGCACTTAAAGGATTATTTATTTATTTAGTTAGTTAGTTAACTATTTGACATTTGTTGACCGGGAAAAGTCCAACTGGGCAGAACCCCATTTTCAGTGGAGGCAAAGGGAGAAAAGCTCCAAATATGTAAAAAAATATACAAGTGCACAAAGAATAGAAGCTAGCAATTAAGTTTCAGCATCAATTAGCTGGGTAATAATATAATATAAAATAAGAATTAGCAAATACAATAAAGTTACAGCATCAATAAGATAAAGCAAAAGTAGCTGGATTGTAGTTTAAAGACTGACAAGTTTACTTGCAAATCAACTTATGGCTACAGATTGTTAGGTGAAAGGATGGTATAGAAGAGTCAGAAGAGATTAAGTGCAGATTAATAGGAATATGCTTATGGCATCCAAGCCATATCTTTTTTGCTCTGGACCTAAGTCAGTACAGCTTTACCGTCAAGGAATTACACTTTGGAGACTCAACTCAGCCCAATTTTTAATTTATTTTATTTATTTGTTTAATTATTTTGCTATATCCATTTATCTGAACTATGGCAAGACATTTATTTTATTAATTCCATTCTTGGTGAGGAAATTCTGCTTAAACAATGATTATTTGTTTGTTTAATTACTTTGTGAATTTTGTGAGAAAAGCAAAGAGTTCTAGTTCAAAGTAACCACTTAAACTGGGATAAGGTGACAGTGCTAAGGTCAGTTATTTGATGTTATTTGACTATCTCAGCCAACAACCACAGATAAAACCAGTAATGTAAAGAAAACGAACACTGACTGGTGAAAATGGATACAAAGTTTAATTAGTGCTTTCTTCTATTGTTACACTTGACTTCTGCTGATTAAACAGGAATTGTTCATACATCACTTCCTTTTATAGGCAGGCTAAGTCACATGTCATTAAAGCAAAATGCACCTAAAAATCACTGTTGTTTTAGTTGTTGCTATACATAGTTAAATTTCACCTTACAAAATGCATTAAAACCATACTTTTTTATTTATATATTGCATATAGTCCATCAGCTCCCATCTCAAAATTAAAATAACGTGCAATACAAAATACATTTCCACAAAAATAAATCATGTACTTAAAATAAGCAAATGTTACTGTGTTTCTTTATGTTATTTGATTATGTGATAAATCTAAACTTAGATGACTATGTAGCCATAAGTCTGGGTCACATGCAGAATCAAGTCACACATTCCACTTTACCTCAGCCTTAAAACAGTTTGAAATTGTTAATGACCAAAGGACATCAATTTTGTACACATACAGTTTTGAAAGTAATATAAAATTAAATAAAATATTTATGGGCTAACAATCACTATACATACCTCTTATTCTCTTAATGCAAGGAATCTGGAAAAAAAACAAAACAAAAACAAAATTAATGGAGTGACAAAGGGCAAACGTAGAAGACAGGTAATACATATTGCTCATATACATTTAGAAATGTGTTAGAATAAAATGTTTTGAAGTAGCATAAAGTCTAAAACTCAAATATTTGTCAAAATTACCAAAAAATGCAAATTGCATAGGGACTAGACTAAAAATATGAGGCAAAACCCTGAACATTCTACAAGAATCTCAACAGCTGAGAAGTATGTAGTATTTAGCACTTTGAAATATAGAAAAAAGCATTGATGTACAGTAACTCTTCTCTTCATTGACCAGTTCTGCTGCCACAGCCTATCAGAAGCCACTACATAGAAATGATAATTTGAAGATTCCAACATCCCTAATTTTCCAAGATTTGTTTTGATCATTTGCAGGCATTTCAACATTTTCTTGTAACATATATATATATATATATATATATATATATATATATATAAATATATATATGTGTATAAATATATATATATATATATATATATATATATATATATATATATATATATATAAAAACAAAGCAGCAATATTGGTAGAACAGGTGAGGAACATTGCGATGTTGTGTCCTAAACTGAAAAACAAGACCAGGGTAGATGCACTTAGTTCCCTATAAAGTAAATCAGCTTTTGATGTCTATTATTCCTTCCCTTTTATTTAAGTTGTTTACTCTTTGAACAAAACTAAAGTTTAACTAAGTAGCTGCATTTTCTTCCTTCTTGGATTAAATACTGACATGAAAGAAAAATGCTACATTTCATTGTTTGGAATATCACTAGGTCTTTATTCTGTAAGCTGAAGATCAATTAAAAAAAAAAAATAAATAAAAAAAAAGCAGATGCAGAATACGTATATCCTATCTGCCTTTCTTGGCCAACTCCCATACTTGTTACAGGGCAGAACCCCCCAGTAAACTTCTCGTTTCAAATGTGATGGAAAATTACATTTAAATTTTCACATATTAAAATAGAATATGCTTGAGATATCCACATTTTATGGACTTATTTGTGTATATGAACTGGTTACAAGCCATGAAGTGAGACTGCTGTTTATCTCAAAAAAATACAAGTACAATTGCATCTGTGTTGCCTATTCATAGCCAGAATTAAAATGTGCTTGTTTTTTAAATTAGTACATCAGTAAAGGACTTTAATTGGAAACAGTAGGTTATTCATTAAAACCATGCTCCTCTGCACAGTAGATATTTTAGTGGCAATAAATGTGTCCATCTGTATCACTTACAAAGAAGTTAATTAACTTTCTCTTAGAAAATAAACAATGCAATATAAGAAAGGTGTACAAAATTTCCCTACGCAAAACATTACTTTGCTTGGATGTGATGGGTAATGTCTGGTAATCTAAAAGTAATTTATCTGTATGTCATACCTCTTTTATTTTTCCTCAGTATTGTGATTTTAAGTCATATTTCCTTCATGCTATAAATGCCACTTGAAATAAAGGAACCAGTGATAATGCTTTGCTCCACGATAAGAAAAATAACAGATAAATGCGTGCATGAAATGATTGCATTATTGAGTTTACTATGAGTTATTTATCTATTACTGCAGCTTAGTTAGCTGAGGATAAGACTGCTTACACCCATTAGCTGCAATAATTTCTACAATACCATTGCTTCAGCAAAACACTCAAGAAAAAGAATACAGCATTAAAATTTCTCTGTGGAATATTCTGAGTACAACAGTCCACAATTAATATGCTTAACAATAAAGGGTTTGAGACCTTTTCATCTCCAATGCTTAAAGTTACCAAATTATGAAAACTCTTCAGTGTGTATGTTTTAGAAAGATGGTTTCCATGCAGAGTTACAAAGGTATAGTCACGATCCTTAACGTTTGGCTAGTGCTATAATAGTATTTTGGAAATGTTGGAATTCTGTTCAGAGCTACACACAGCAATGGATAGCACAACTGATTTTATGTGCTCTCAAACGAAACCAGCATTAGTCCGAAACCTTTTACTAGATTATATGAATTCAGAAGCGTACAGTGTGGCTGACTTGTAGGGAACACAAGAGTATGAGTGTACATTCTATATTAACACAGTAAAGTAATGTTCAAAGGCTGCTAAGATCAACAAAGAGTAGCAAATGTGGGGTTGCTAAGAAGCACATAATGTTTTGTATAAGCATGTATGTGCATGTAATGGTAAGTTTCCAGATATATTTTATATGCCATTGATGGAAGTCTACATTCAAGAAATCACTCACACAGTGCTTCTTAGATTCCCAGGTAAGAAATAGAGCTGCTTTTATTTATTTAACATAATAATAATAATTTGCATATGAAAATCACTGAGACTCCTTTTTTATTAAAGGTGCAGCTCAGACCTCAGTGATACATTTTCAATAATCATTTGGAATTTGTTTTATTTGTTTTATTTTTGTAAAGCAGTAAATGATAATTATGCAGTCTCTTTCTGCTGATTCTACAGCAAATAGTCACCTAATAACAAAATGTATTATCTTACACATGACAAGGTATTGATGCAGTATAATCTCCCAGTCTGTAAATGCTGGCATCATCTTTAGGAGATGCTAAAATAATGAATACGTTGTAGTTACAATTTTATTTTAACATGACGAGGAGTATAATGCCATAATGTGATGCACTGTGTTGACATTTTAGTATAGTATAATGCGATGACACACAGTAGTTTAACAAGGCATCCTTCACAATCTTACAGCAGAGTGTGCTTTCAAAAGAATGGTGAGAAGCAGTGTTATAAGAAACAATGAGTGTAGCTACTCATTTGTGATGAATGCCTGGGATGTCCAAAACAGAAGTTGTTTTTTCATGTTGTTTATTCTCTATAGTTTTGTACAATACTTTTCATTTTAATAGATGCCTTAAGATCACATTCCACATAATATTACAAGCACTTCAACCACAGAATGCCACAATAAAATGGATAAAACCAAAATGGAATGCATAAATAGAGAAAGTAATAAAATAGGAGGTGGGAAACCTTTTTCATGTTTAAAGTAGTTATTAAGGTATACAACACTTATGTAGGTATATCTATATCTAAGCATGTACATATGTGTGCATGCATGTATGTATGTGTGTATTTATTTTTGATACCTGGGTAAATGAGCTGGCCCAATACAACATTTTCAGCCATAACCCAGGAAAGGTGAAACATCATACCGTGAATAAAAATAGTAAAATATAACACACCATTAAGAGAAAATAAAAACAATAGCAGGCCACATCTTAGAAAAATATAGATAGCTCATCAGCTTAAGTAAAATAAATCATTATCAAAATGAATAATAAAATAACAATTAACATTTACTAAGAAGCAGACATGTGGCAAGAATAAAATACAGTACAATATAACAGGCTTGAGCAAAATAGCCCATTCTAGCTGCCCAAAATGATAGCAGATTCCCTTATAGCATCAATCAATTGATTTTATTTATTTATTTATTTATTTGTTTATTTATTTGTTTGTTTGTATTTGTTAACCAGGTTGGTGGACTAGTCTGTGGACTCTTTTCAGATACCACCCAAGCCAAGAAGGCAAAACATTGTACAATGCATATCTGTAGCAAAACAAATACACAATCGATAAGACATTTTACAATGGGTAAGCGTAGCACAACAAATACACAATTGATAACATTTGTAAATAAACATCCATAAATGCAATAAGGTCATACACAATTGATAACATTTATATATGAACAAATGCAATGAAGCCTTGGTTGTTGTGTCTTTCAGCTTTTCCCGGTTATGGGTCGCCACAGTGGAACTCTGGTCCACTAATGATTGGCAGTAGATTTTTACATGCCGAGTTGCCAGCCCTGATGCACAGCCTTCAACAAAGGTATGTCCATTCATGCATGTCTCTACACAGAAGACATTCTAGCTGAGAATCGAACAGGACAACGTCTTACTGTGAAGCGACAATGCTACTGCAGCACCACCATATAATCAATATATACAATGCATCATATTATTAAAATGATGGTATATTACACATATAGTTACAGATAGGTTATCAAATGTTCAGTAAGTTACCAAGAGTTTATAGACAACTTAACAAATGGGTAGCAGGCATACCTCTCAACTATACTGATTTTTGCAGAATGTCCAGATTTTTGCCTCATATTTTTGGTCTGTTCCTCATAAAGATTGTGTTTTGTTGAGAAATCACTGGGATGATATAAGGATTAAAGTCACTAAATAATGACATGCGTTTGAGTTTCAGACTCAATATGCTTTAGAAAATGCATGCTAATGCAAATCCTGTTATTCTAGCAACTTTCTATGTTTATAAGAGCAATATTTAAAATGTGTCCCTATTTTTGGGCCTCTGTCCCCAAATTATGTCAGGCTTTTTCCAAATTTCTTGCGATAAATGTTTGAGATGTATGGTAGCAGGTTAACTTCATATTGTGTGTCCCCTTGGAATGGATGTAGCAAGGTTGAAGGGGTAACTGACAGTCTTAGATATGAGGGCTTAAACTGGATCCCTTCTACATTTATATTTACTTTTCCCAGAAAAATGTTTTTTTTTAAGATATTTGAATCCTGTGAAGTTGCACACCGATCTAATGGATTCAGGAATCAAGCTTTAGCATGCTAGTACAATTTTAGAAAAGGCAGTTTCTGTACTAGAAAATTTGAATAGAAGTATTTCCAGATGGAGTGAGTTACTTGATCTAAGCAAGTGAGGGTCTTCTGATATGTAGTAAGTTTTTAATGGAGGTCAGTAGCTTTCAAAGACTAGCTTGAAATTAGTGCTGCTAATAGGAATGTGGGTTTATCAGCTACTGGGAGCCATTTGCCTCTTTGACGTATAGTGCAGTGATGTTTGTTATGGCTGGCTTTGTGTATAAATCTGAGCATTTTATTTTCATATGCTTGAATGATGAAATTGTTTTGAGAAGCAAGAGAGGAAATGATAGGAATAGCATAAATATAGTCTGGGGAATAAAACTTTGATCCCAACAGTGTGCCTGGTTTCTGGATATTCTATAGGTAACTTTTAGCTGAACGAGGAGTTTTCTATGTATACATGAAAGTTAACAGATTGATTGATGGTAACTCCTAAATACGTCTGAGTAGTTAGTGCAGGCGAAGGGTTTCCTGAGGCATATGAGTTTCCCAGTAGCACAGTGGTTATTTTGGAAGTATTGATTGGTAGCATATTTCTGACTATCCAATTTTAGATCTGCTCAAACTACTGCTGCTGCATTTGCTTTGAAATAAGAGCTGGCATAGGTTCTAGCCACAGTTAGGGCAATATAATGTGTGTAAAGAGTGCAGATGATATTGTGCAGAGCCCATATGGGAGATTGTTTATGTAAAGATAAAAGAATAGCAGTCCATGCATAGAGCTTGAGGAACCCCCCCAGGTTACCGTTTGTGGTTCCAGTAAAAGCACTCTTCTCTTATTGCATTGTTAAACAGGTACATTTTGTCAGCCTTAATCATTCAAGAAGTAAGTTCTAATGCCCAATAGTCCTTTCTGAAAACAAATTTACAATTATGTTTGATCTGCTCATAGTTTTAATAACTTAACTTCTCAGATATCTGCTTTTTACTTAAACCTTTACATCCCCAAATAAATAATCTTTTCTGGCTTTGTAAGCATAAGACTGATGCTTAAGTATCTATACATAATTAACAATAATCCCACATGACTTAACGTCTTTCCTAGCTTAACCCCCCCACTTTCTAAATCAGCTTTTTAAATTTTTTGTTGTACTGTCTCACTCTTTCTTAAATAACCATTTACAAATGATTCCCAGAAGATGCTGCCAACATGTCAGTATTGGTTTAGTCAAGCTATAGAAGATAGCTTTCAAGATATTAGTCCATTTTTGTTTACTATATCTTCTGTTGCAAGCTGTTAACTTATGGCAGTCTTTTGCTAGGCTGTTTATATGTATCTGAATTTGTTATCAACCATATTGCAAGAGTTTTATAGGTATTAGCAAACTTAATTTCTATGGCTGATGCTGCTTGCCAGTTGTATCTCTACTAAAAGAAATTAGTCTTGCTTTATCCTTGTTAATAAGCATTCCATTTATCTGGCCCCCTTATTCCTTCTGGGTCAAACTAGTGGTGCCCGTTTTCTCCATGAAATATTTAGCTCTCCAGGTTTAGTACCAAAAACAAGATAAACTATTAGAAAATAAGTATGTTATTTGAGGTTTGAAATGAACCAGTCTTCCCTCATAGCTTACACAGACTGCACTTTATTTTTACCTTTACTAACATTGCTATATAAAGCATTTTGTTGCCTTTCATATTTTGGATCAACTTTTTTTAGACCACTGTTGGTATTTTACCACCTAAACTAACATTTCCAGCTTGTTTACTTCCCTTTTTTGTATGACACAATGTTCTCATATATCCACTTCTTAAATGGCTTATAACTTATTTTTTTCCCTTATTATTGCCTTAGTGGTACTAGTCACCCAGTACTATAAGGTTTCCATCTTTTACCAAGTGATGATTTTCATTTATTATTTGAAATCCAGAATCTTACATTTCAAGATTTTATTTTTGAAAACAAAATTCCATGGCATACTATTTAAATCATTCTGTACTTTCTGAAGTAAGTTTTAAGTAGAAACTTTTTAGAGTTGGACATAGCTTTCTACCAAATTATAGAATCTGAATTGCAAAATTATATTATTTTTGCATTTTATTTTGCTAATAAGGATGTCACACAGGGAATTTTCTTGGAGATGAAAACTCCTGCTATAATATCATGAAAGACTGATCCTATAATACCTAGTTACCTAAATTAGTGTGTAGGCTATTTTATTTCTTGCTAATTACAGCAAAACAAAAAACTGATGTTTTAGAAAGACAGTTTATCAGTCATGTCTTCCACGTGGAACACCTTGCAAAAAAATTAAAATATGTGATAAAGTAGTAGTAAAATCACAATGTAAATTAACTTCTCTACTAAAAAGTAAGTTGTTTCTGATTACCTAAGCCTTTGCTGGTGTACGTCAATCACGCTCGCTACTTACCTTGAAATCATTTTGTAGGTATGGTCATACAGAATGACGGAGTAGAAAGTGAAATTAAAACATCACAAGCTTACTATAATCTTCACTTTTTTTCTTAACTACTTGCAACTTTAACTTAAGGATTACAACTTGAAATGAAATTAAATGTAAAATTATAAACAGTTTGAACTAAAACTGTCATCACTTCCTAGAACGTATAAACAATGGTTGATCTAAAATATAATTTCCTTGTTTTATAACCAAATGATCCTTGGCTGTAGATGATTGTCACTGTTAAAGTGACACCTTGACCCCAAGTGCAAAAATGGGAAAAAAGGGTTGTGTCTGGCTGGTTGGCTGGCTGGATGGATGGACGGATGGATCGATGGATCACTATGTATTGCCAAAGGCAAAAGTTCTCATCTCTCATGGTCTACCTCCTTAGAGAGATGTAGAATGTTCAGTATGTTACTTTCTCTGGTTGGGTTAAGGATAAATACACCTTGAGACTGGTCAAACAGTATGACAATCTTGAGCTACTCCATATCCAATTAACTATAGACAAAGCCCCCTACCATGAAACAGGAAAGGTATACTGCATACCTGCATTTACTGGAGTCACTTGCCATATAGCACAACACCTTACCCAGAGGTGATTTTAATTATCCTACCATCGACTAGAAAACATACACATCACAAGCATGCTGGGTCACAGGTTCTTGGACTTTGTCAATGCAAATCCTCTTGAACAGCTAGTTAGCACATCTAAAAGAGGCTCAAATGTCCTGGACATAGTACGCACTAAAATGGGAGAGCATTGCACCCCCCACCCCATGTGATGTTCTCCTTGGCATGATAGGATCATAAGTCATTCTCTTTCGATGTAATTATAAAACCATACACCCCATCAAGCTGAAAAATGTTTAAGATTTTTTCCAAGACAAATTACCTCCTACTAAGTGATGGTACAAGATGTTTCAAAGCCACCTCAAATGCAGACAACATGGAATCCTATGCAGTGGTGTCCACCAATGCCCTGTATAACCACTCAAGCAGTTGTACAGAATGAGATGTACCTGACTGGATTAAAATCAGGCGTTGCCGAAAAAACAAGCCACCCTTGTGGACCCCTAGTATAAACAGGCTGTACAACAAGAGAAAGAAACTAATGTCCAAGAACAAGAGGGAATTGGCTAAGATGAGGGAGAAATCCATGTCTAGCTTAAACAAATAAATTAGAGATCTTGTCAAGTCCTACAAAAATAATTTCAGAGTAAAAATAACCCACTTAGCTAAGGATAATGTCAAAGCATTCTTTAACTACATTCAAAATCTAAAAGGGAATACCCAGCTATGCATTGAACTGGTTGTGCACAGCACCATCCATACTCAACCAGAGGTAATAGCCAACCTACTAGCTGACAGACTAGGAGCAAAGTTCACCCACTGTCCTCTCCAGTCACCCCCCAAAGTGTACCTGTCACCATTCCTCAGCCTGTTATCTTAAGAGAGCAGGTCATCTTGGCACACTCCAGGGCCAAAAACATGGCATCAATGGGCCCAGACAACATTCCAGATTGCCTTTTAAACAACTTAAAACATAACCTAGCAGATGCACTGGGATCTCTGTTTAATCACAGCCTGTGAACTGGACATTTTCTTGTGGAATGGAGGACAGCAACAGTAATTCTTCTGCACAAAGGTGGACCATCAACTGACCCTGGGAATTATAGGCCAATAAGCTTGACTAGCCTCATTTACAAACCATGGAAAGAATCATTATGGACCTTATTAACAACGACATAGGTAATCTCCAAACTCTGGACCCAACCCAATTTGTATTCGTTAAAGGCAGATCATGCCTCTTAAACATGGTTGACTTCTTCAAGAAAGTCACCAAGGCCCTGGACAAGGGAAAGACAGTGCATACCACCTATCTTGACCTTGCTAAGGCATTTGATACAGTCCCATACTCGGGTATTATAGAGAAACTCTTCCAATTGGGAGTTAACCCCTACATTGCCAGATGGGTAGCCAACTGGCTCACCGGCAGGACACATGCTGCCAAAGTGGGTGACTTCACCTCTAGCAAAAGACCACTCACCACTGGCATATCACAGGGTTCTGTGCTGTGCCCCTTACTGTTTGGAATTTATTTCTCAGAAGGCAAACTTGGATGGCCTGTGGCAGACAAATTTTGCTGACAATTGCAAATTGGGAGCAATCATTGAGTCCCCCAGTGATGTTGCTATACTACAGACAGGGTTAACACAGACAAATGATTGGTGCAACAGATACAGGTTAAAGCTAAATGCAAAAAAAATGCATTATTATTCCATTTGGGAAAGCTGATATCCCCCCCAAGTGTAGACTCAATGGTATATGATCTGGGTACTCAGGTTGATAACAATCTGAACTTTTACCACCACATATCCACAGTAGTAAGGACATCTTTCTGTGTGGCACATATTATATATAAAGGCATCACATCAAAATCTAAGGATGTTATAATTCCATTATACTCGTTCCTCATTAGATCAATAAATAAGTACAATGTTCCCATTTGCTTGTGCCTTGTCAGACACCTGCAACAATTGGAGAGACCACAGAGGTTTCTCACCAAGATATTACAGGGTATACAAAACAAATCTGACCTGGAAAGACTGAAAACCCTGTCACTCTATTCTGTCTCTTACAGGTTGCTAAGGGGGTGACCTCTACCTGGCTTATAGGGCAGTCTCTGACTTGGCCCTGATGGAGACACTACACAATCATAAATCAAACTGCATCAGGGTCACTTGCTCCAGGGATCTTAACATAGCCTCTGACATGAACAGGTCATGCTGAAGAGATAGATACATCTTCCAGAGACTACCACTTCTCTGGAACAAGCTTCCATTTCATGTGAAACACAGGCCCTCCCTGACCCTCTACAAATGCAACCTAGATCAATGGATGGGTGACTGCAATTTCACTCCTGGGATGGTGCCCATGTCCCTCCTAGACAGAGGAAGTCAGTATTAACTACCATAGACCCTTACCTCTGCAAATTTCACTCAACTAACCATCAACAACTGGGGAAACTTGGGATACATATGGCTAGGCTTGTGAAGGCTCTACAGCCATTAGCCTAGTAACCTCCTATGAACCTATGAACCTAAGATAATTTGTCTGAGATCATTTTCCTGCAGAAATTGCAAAAACATGTTCTTCAAAGAAATAATGCAGTACTCATAGTCTGAGGTTACACAAGTGTGTATCATGCATTTGCGGACAGTGGTGCTACTTGTATATGAAAATAAGGTCCACACAATGTAGTTTCATTGAATATGGAAAAGCAAAGCAATTTCTGTAATCATGCCAATTTTTTCTAAAATTGGGTAAAGTTCATCTTTTCATACTTGCAAATTATTTAGTGGAATTTTAAATAGTAAAGCATTTTATATATATATATATATATATATATATATATATATATATATATATATATATATATATAATATAAAGCATTATAGCAAAGCTGTGGAAAGCACATTTGCAGTAAAGGGGTTAGAACTGTTTTATATAGGGGTATCCTTTTGTAGATACCCTAATGGTTTCATTAAAGAATAGAAAGGTGGTGATAGGAAAGATTGAAAGGAACATGCAGGGGAAAGATCAAGAAGGTATGAGCAGGAGGAGATGGGAGAGGATGAACACAATGTTTTTGTTGGTGGATAGACCCCTTTAATTTTTCAAAATTTATTTTGTGTACGAGAGTAGTGTAGGTGCAAAATAGTGAAGAGGCTAAAGAAAAAGCAGTAAGGGAAGAAGGGCTGAGGAAGTTCCACCTGTGTACCCTGTCCATAGAGCCTCAAACACATCTACTGCCAGATGGTGTTGCAGTGGAGATACTCGATATTGAGGGCAAGGGGCCTGTGTTGGCTTGGTAGTCAGCACCAGTTAGGTAACTGTGACTTCTACATGCTGAAGAGAGAATTCAACTGGCATAATTGTCCTGTCCACTACCTGTTCCAGTACATCCTCAACCAAACTCCAAAGACCCTATTTGGTGACACTTGCCAGGATGTCATGTGCCGGAGTACCTGCAGGACTGGCACCTCCACTCCTACCCTGTGAGGATGGCCCCGGATGGGTAGAGGGTGATCTCTCTCTAGCCTGGGAGGTATGCTCTTGGTCTGCTTCTGAGGAATTTGAACCTGTATACACAAAAAGTAAAATGGGAGAGAAGCAAAACAACATAGGAAAAAGAAATGCATAAACAAAATAATAAATAAAACAGAAAACAAGGGGTGGGGAGAGACAAAACAGAAAAAGCACAACAAATCTATACAATACTGTTGTAATGCATGGTATGAAGTCAATAAACCACTGAGAAAAATATCTTTATGGGAGTACAGTTGTGTATGGGAAGTCCTTATGCATACAGTTGGGAGTATTGAATGGGGAAGTGCTTATGTAACTTTGGTGAATGTGTAAGGAGTGCTTATGCATATTTGTAATTAATTGAAATGGTAACGGAATTTTATCTTTTGGAAGGGTTTTGCTTTTCAATTCAGTAATTTTGAAAGATATTTTACAGTGTACAGACATCAAAGATGAAAGCAGTCTATAAGATCTGCAGCTATTCATGGTTAAAAATGACACTATAACGCATTTTCATTGATCTGTTCCTGTCTTCATTTGCATTTCTTTTAACTGCAATTGTGTAACATTTGTTTGCAGGATTATCACTGAAATAAGTTTTAAAAGCACTGCTATACTACTGTTTTGCTACCCTGAATTATGTGTAATAATTTATACTGTGCTTAGCTAAGCAATAAATATCTTATGGACCTGTTCATAGGTTCATAGGTTCATAGGTTCATACTAGGCTATCTGCCCTAGGGCATTTATAAGCCTAGCCAGAATGTGTTTGGCTTTCGCCACCTATTTTAAATTTATTTTGCTATGCCCTTTTTCGAGGTTAGTATACTGTGCCTCTGTCTAACAGTGACACAGAAGTGATACCCGGGGTAAACCTACGATCTCCCATCCACTCATCAAGATTCCTCTTGAAGAGAGTCAATGAGGGACTCTGCCTAACCTGGACTGGGATTTTATTCCAGAGTGAAGAGAGCCTCTGGGTTATGAATCTGTCCCTCCAGCATATCCTATTTATTTCAGTGCTGAGGTTCAAGTCTCTCGAGCGCGTAGCTCGATGGGATTTGGATTTTCTGAGGTGCAGCATATCCATTAATTCCGGGTTGGACATGGCTTTATACGTCAGGCACAGATCGCCTCTGAACAGGTGGTATGCCACTGAGTAGAGCTGGAGTTTCTTTAACTGGGCAGCATATGGCATCTGTTTGAGCCCTTTGATCCTCTTGGTGAGGTACTTTTGGGGTCTTTCCAGTTGCTGCAGGTGTCTGGTAAGGTACATCCCAAAAGGGGCATTGTACTCAATTATGGGCCTGATGAGGTATGAGTAAAGAGGCACGATGACGTCCCCTGATCTAGATGTGAATCCCTTCATGATTAGGTGGGGTATATAAAATGTTTTTCTAACCACTTTGGCCACGTGGTGGTCAAATGAGAGATTGCTATCAACTTGGGTCCCCAGGTCCCTAATTACTTCTTCTGTACTTAATGGATTACCACCTATGTGGTAATTTGTAGGCACTTTGTTTTTGCCAAAGGGGATGACTATACACTTTTTGGCATTTAGCTTGAGGCCATGGCTCTGGCACCAGTTGTCTGTTTCTATGAGGTCCTTTTGGAGGATGCTTGTGTCGACTGGAGAGTCGATTATGGTGCCCAGTTTGCAGTCATCTGCAAACTTGGTCAGCCACAGTCCTTCCGTGTTGGCCTGTACCTCCGAGAAATATATACCGAACAAGAGAGGTCCCAGGACTGAGCCTTGTGGGACACCACTTGTAACTGGTTTGGAGTCTGACATGGCTCCAGCAATTCTAACCATGTGAGTTCTGTCCTTGAGCCAGTTTGCAATCCATCTAGTGACATAGGGGTTTATATTTAAGCTGGTGAGCTTATCTATAATGCCCGAGTGGGGTATTGTATCGAAGGCTTTTGCGAGGTCTAGGTAGGCTGTGTGGACCACCTTCCCTCGTCAATGGCCTTGGTGACTGTTTCAAAGAAATCAACCAGGTTTAAGAGGCAGGATCTGCCCTTAACAAAGCTGAACTGGGTAGGATCCAGTGTTTGTAGGTCCCCAATATCTTTATTTATGAGGTCCATGATGATCCTTTCCATAGCTTTGCAGACCAAGCTAGTCAGGCTTATGGGGCGATAGTTTCCAGGATCCGTTGAGGCACCACCTTTATGGAGAGGGACCACTGTTGCTGTACACCACTCTTTGGGCACATATCCTGTAGTAAGGCTGAGATTGAACAGTAGTTTTATGTTTGGGTTTAGCTCTTCTTGGAGTTCATGTAGGATGCAGCCCGGGAGACCATCTGGTCCCATTGATGCTGTGTTTTTTGCTTTGGAGAGGGCGGCTCTTACCTGAGCATCTGAGATGTCAGGGGGGCAGCACTCTGCTGGGATAGATATTTGCCCTTTTGGTGTTACTTTTACCAGAAGATTCTACCAGCCTCTTTGTTCTTCTCTTTTCTTTTTAGGAGTTATAATGGATCTCTTCCTCAGCTAGAATTAAAAGAGAAAAGGATAATCTTGTTTATTTGTATTTGACTGTATTCCATATATACACATCTTATATTCCCCTGTGATCATTTATTTTTGTCTTATCCTGTCTGATTTTAACTGTTGAATGCATATATGTTTGTATTATTAAAATATAGTAGTTAAATATTCTATTACATTGTGTAGTACAGTAAAGAAGCATGAATTCAGCTCTTCCTTTTGTTTTAAAAAGTGCTTGTAACAGTCTGTGGAAAACCTGAATTGCAAATACTGAAATGTAACAGTTCAAGGAAGTGTGAATTTCCTTTTCTGCAGAACTTTGTCTAATGTACACTTCTTCTTTCGGCTTTTCCCGGTTAGGGGTCGCCACAGCGGATCACTGTCTGTTCATGATTGGCAGTGGAGTTTTACGGTGTTGAGTTGCCAGCCCAGCGTCCAACCTTCCACAGAAGGCACACACATGCACACACTCATGCCTATGGCCAAATTAGTGTGTCCAATCCACCTACAGCATGTCTTTAATGAAGTTAAATAGCTTCTTCTCAGAAAGGTTATGTGCTGCTCATTATTTCAGCAAAGTAACCCCAACTCCCCTTCCCCAACAGGCAGTCTGACTAGGCTGTGGTGAGTGTCATTTCAGCCATATTGTACATGCAGCTAGAAATACCCATGAACAAACAATTAAGTTCAGCAAATCTTTTTACTTATACCAACTTATCTTTCACATAAATTGTATTCTTGTAATAATAAACAAGTTTTACAACTTCTTCAGGGCAATGCTACACGATTCTTTACATCTGTAACTGCAAATTTTATTTCATAACTGTATTACATGCTGTTAGTATTACTGATATATGAACATTAATAATAATACATGTACTGAGTTACCTGTATACATTACTATTTTCATATAATTTAGTCACATTTCCATTTATTACTTTAACCTCTTAAGACATAGCAGTATTTTCTCTCTGTCATGAAGAGCTGGATGCTAATTAAGTAACTGGTATTTATTTTTTTAAATGCATTTCAGAATGTCACCTCAAGTACATGTTTGCATGTTAAGATAACTGATTGTTGAAGTACATGTATTTATACAATTTTTTTCTACCACATTTTATACATACATACATATGCGCACACACACACACACACACACACACACACACACACACATATATATATATATATATATATATATATATATATATATGGGTCTACTTTGTTTCATTGAAAGCTCATTTCACTGACTTTGAATTCACCCTGACCAAATCTCTGAAAGCTCAAATTACTGAAAACTCATTTTGCCGAATCTCATTTCACTGAAGTGAAGTACTGGCACTGTGTAGAGTACTATAAGACAAGTAAAAGGTATGTGCCTTTTTCTCCACTGTAATGCAATCCTGGAGTTAGTATATATAGTTAAGGGGGTTTGGGAAGCATAGCCCCCACCTACTTTGGTTTTATAGTATATTTCAAACACAGGCACCAGCACGTATGGATGTGCATGGACCAAACCAAAGGCAGTCAATGAAAAAAACAAAAAGGTCTAGCACAAAGAGGGTGAAAACTCAAATTATTTTATTGTGGTAGCTCAAAAACCAAACAGCATACTGGTTTCAGCAACAGCCTTCCCCAGTGCTTTAACACAACCAAAAATTACCTGACCCTTAAATAGGCAACATCATTAGCATTCAAGAATATTATTGGTTGGATGGAACATTAAGACAACTCATTTAGGCCAGATTTAAACAAAGCCCCCCCAGCCTGGTGATCCAACCTGATTCTTTATTATTTAGTATAGTGTGCCAACCATCTTTAGAAAAATTCTGACCCTGGACCTTATCAATAATTGTAAATGTAAACCTGGCTGTTTTATGAACTAAGGTGTGCTTAAATAGAGCATTTGTGGCTCTCCTGTTCCTCAATGTTCTGGACGTTTGTCCTATGTAAAACGCCGAACAAGAACAGGTAGCTAAATAAACAATCCATTCAGAACTGCAATTCCCAAAACATATAATGTCATAGACCTTAGGGGTATTAGAACTGGTGAAGGTCTTGGTTTTGAATATATGGGGACATGCAGAACAATGTCCACAGGGTACACAGCCCCTAACCTTATTCACAAATATAGTGGATTGTTGAAATGAAGGCGGAACCTTGCGTTTATAATGGCTGAAATGAGACCCCAAAGTTGGTCCCCTATGAAAAGAAAAAGAACATGTAGAAGAGAGAATTTCATTGAGCTTAACATTGGCTTTTAAGATGTCCCAGTGATGGTTGATAATATGTTTAAAGGTTTGAAAATTTCGTCCAAATGTTGTGACCAATCGAATGGGCTGTTGTCTATCTTTGTCAACATAGACAACAACCCATCTGATTGGTCACAACTTTTGGACATTCTATGTTTTGGGAATTGTAGTTCTGAATGGATTGTTTATTTGGCAATCTGTTCTTGTTCAGCATTTTACGTAGGACAAATGTCCAGAACATTGAGGGTTCGGATTTCAGGATACCTCAGTGAGATCAGGAACAGGAGAGCCACAAATGCTCTGTTTAAGCACACCTTAGTTTATAAAATAGCCAGGTTTACATTTACAGTTATTGATAAGGCCCAGGGTCAGAATTTTTCTAAAGATGGTTGGCACACTATACTAAATAATAAAGAATCAGGTTGGATCACCAGGCTGGGGGGGCTTTGTTTAAACCTGGCCTAAATTAGTTGTCTTAATGTTCCATCCAACCAATAATATTCTTGAATGCTAATGATGTTGCCTATTTAAGAGTCAGGTAATTTTTGGTTGTGTTAAAGCACTGAGGAAGGCTGTTGCCGAAACCGGTATGCTGTTTGGTTTTTGAGCTACCACAATAAAATAATTTGAGTTTTCACTCTCTTTGTGCTGGACCATTTTGTTTTTTTTTTTCATTTATATTATATTTCACCAAAAGCTTCAAAACAATACATTTTAAACCATAGACATGTATAGTTACAACACCAATGACTAACTCTTTCCGGAAGACAATATACACCCAAACTAAGTGGGGGGCTATGCCCCCCACACCCCCATAATGATATATACTAATTCCAGAATCGCACTACAGTAAGAAAAAGGGCATATACCTTTTCTTTGCCTTACAGTACTCTACACAGTGTCAGTATTTCACTTCAGTGAAATGAGATTCGGTGAAATGAGTTTTCAGTAATTTGAGCTTTCAGTGATTTGGTCAGGGTGAATTGAAATTCAGTTAAATGAGCTTTCAATGAATCAAATTAGACCCACATATATATATTTATATATATATATTTGTGTGTATACATATGTATACAGCTATATATGGATTAAAAATTGTAACAGTAGAAATCTTGATCTTCTCACCCAAGCCTGTACAACCCACTTGACCTGCTGGTTAGCACTATGCCTTGGCAAGTCATCATACATGTGAAGGTACTGCTGATTGGAGTGGGTTATACCTGTCAGGGTTGAGAGGTGGCCACCCAGCTCCTGTCAAATATTGATTTGTTTCAAAGTACTGGTATGGGTGCATGCATAGATCTTCTCCAGGTATGAATCATGCAGAAAGTAGAGCATGATTAAGGTCTTTTTCTCAGACCAGCCAGGAGTGTGGCCTAAGGATCTTGATATAGACGTGATAACTTTGGCCATGAGGAAAACCATGTACTCATGGCAACAGTTAGGGCACATGACAAACTGCTATTTGGTAAAGGGGATCCAGACAAGCTGAAAGGAGCAAAGCAAAGAGCCAAGTAGTTGATGAAATCAATGCAGCTGGAGGCAGAAACAGATCTCTGGCACAATGCAGGGAAAGGGCAAATGATATGATAGGAAGTGCTAGAAGCAAAGCCAGGCAGAATGCAATTCCCAGGACCACTATGGGGGGAGGTGCTTCAAATCTTATTAAGTTAATGCCTGATGATACATTTCTTCTGTGTATCTGTGAGGAAGTCTATGATACAGAATATGGTGTGACTGGAATAATTAAGAGGTGGCATTTAAACTATTCCATCAAACCAAATTCTGCAGCAGCAGCATTTGCATTCATCAGTAGGTCCTGAAGGTTGGTTTAAAAAATACACCATTTAAATGTTTAACACTGAAAGCTTAACAATAGTGCTGTAATTAAACATGTCATAATTAATCATTATCATGTTATTGTACATCAGCAACTAATAAAAATGGAAGCAGACTTCATGGTAAGTGTTCCACTACCCCCCCCCCCCCGCATAAGCATGTTATATTCTCTGCTGTTGCACTACTATCAATGTGTTGTAATAATTTCTTTTAGAGACTCAGCATTAGAAACAAACAGTTCAACCATACCAATAAATATGGATGAAGTCAGCAGTAAAATGGGTGTTGCTGGTGATGATGATGACAATGTAGTTGTATTTAAGAGGTAGTCTGTGGAATTGGCAAGCAGCCTCCAAGTGTAGCGGCAGGCTCTCTCACATCACAAAATATTAGTAACTACAAAAACTGACACTGCATCCAGTCAAATACAGGCTGGCATTCCACAAACTTGTACACCAGGAACAAACATCCACATCTACACCAAGAGAAGAACAGTTTGAGGATGAAGTCAGTCATTATGAGGCCAAATTGCCCATACTTACAACATTACAAAGATGTGCTGGGTACAGAAATTATTCTGAACTACCTGAGGAAACACATAAAGCATTGGCTGTATAACAGAAAATGAGTTGTGACATAGTTAGGGCTCAGACCAGTTCAGCAGAGAGTCAGCTAGAAATGGTTAGAGTCCTACAGGGTATGTGTGAAGATTTCAAACAGTACTTTGAATTGACAGAGAGAAGGGATGATGTCATGGTTTCCTTCATGCATAGCATGGTGGCACACCAGGCATCAGTTGCAGCCTCCATTCATACAATGGTTCGAACACACCAGAGTCAAGCCAGATTCAGTTTTACCAGGGGAAGGGGACGAGGGTATTGAGTGGACAGATGGGGGAGATCACATGATACTAACACTGGCTCTCAAGAGAGTAATGTCAGCACTCACAGTGAGCAAATCACAACACATTTCTCACAGGCCATGTCAACAGTCATCTACACTAGAAGAACCTCACATTCCAGGTCAAGGTCACAGTTATGAGGCACTGTCAAGTCACTGACAGCAGAATCACCTTCCTCCACTACATCACACCATCGCACTAACTCATCTTACAGTTCTCATGGTAGCCCATCATCCAGATCACCTGTACCATCACCAGGCCTATCCACAGGAGATGTGCGTGACTGATTTGGTCTGGAGATACTGTAACATTTATTGATAAATATGTCTGTGTAATGAAAACAAGCTTTAGTTGGGGGTGGGAGGGATTGGGGTGGCCAGATATGTCAAGTTATTCCCTTTTAGCTATTACTTTCACCATATTCTGAAATTACAGTCTTGTAAATGTATATAAACGCAGTTGTCTTGTGGGGGGAGATAAGTCTATATGCATCTGTTAAGTACATAACTTAACATTGGTCCAAAAATCAATGACATATGCTGAACCATTCCATATGCTTAGTTTGTTTAGAAATCAGATTAGCAATGTGCCAACATTTCTAGGTCCACTGCATCATACAGAAATGACACACTGAAATAATCATCCTGCCATATGGACTTAACGGCTGCCAGCACAACCTCTTCACTCCACAAATGATGAAAGATAGAAAGATTCTGAGCTCATAAATATTTTAAATGACAGTAAGAAAGCAATCTGATGTGCAGTGCAACACAATTCTTTACAGAGAAATTGCAAATGAAAGTTACATTTTTCACTGCTGACAGTACCACTTTCTGCTGAAAACTAAATAAATAATTAAACAAAACAGCTATTAAATACAGCATGTGCAACTGTTGACTTATTTATTGATTTGCTGACTTTCAGCGTCACTGCACAGGGATCAGTGAGCACTGAGCACTCAAGCAAACCACTAGTAATAAAAAAAAAGTATTTTAAGATGAGAGAGAATGTCAGATGAACCATACAGCATCGCCCACAGGTATCACTGCATGCAACACTTATCTCTATGTGTTTTTTTAAAAGAAGGGAAACTCTAATCTGAATGTACTAGTCTATAGTACTGGATTAGATTACCCCACTTAACCTGTGCAGCTGCATGCCATGCACGAGCCTGCCACATGAGGTCTCTTACTCCTGCTGTCTGCTGGTCATCATTAATCATTATGGGGCTAGAACTGGAACCTGATGTGACAGCATAGGTCACTTCACCACCAGACTGGTGAGTAATCATATTATGCAGAATGCAATAGGCAGTGAACATCCTACATGCACTAGCTGGGTCATACTGAAGGGCACCCGAAGACGAATCCAGGCACCTGAAATGGTTCTTCAGGAGGCCAAACACCATCCTCAATTAAAATATGGTTTTCAGACAGGGATGCGTTATATTTCTCTTCTGTAGCTCTGGATGGATTTCTCACCAGAATCATGAGCCATAGCTCCAGTGGATATCTGGCATCTCCTTAAGAAAAAAAAAAAGACAGAGAGAATGGGGAGGGAGCACAAAATACAAAATCACAGCTTAATATGCAATTATGTTTAGCCTGAATAACTACTTTCTTAAAAAAAAAAAAAAAAAAAAACATTTTCACCTTACAAACAAGATGACCACTGGGCATCTTACCACACAAGAAGAGGTGGTAGAGTGAGCTATTGTGCCAGATATGGGAATCATGTGCACTGCCAGGGTGCTGGGCAGAGACATTGGTGATGCATCCCCATACATCATACACTACCTGGCAATTGATGGAATGGAAGAAATTCCTACTGTGGTACTGCTCACCCCGTGGATGAGGACGGGTCCTAATTGCAACATGGGTGCAATCTATCATATCAAGTATCACAGGGAAATACACCATCCCATAAAAGGCATGCATTGACCCAACTTGGTACTGAGGTGACACCAGGAAATAGATGTATTGATCCACATATATCAGGATCACATCCAGGAACGCCTTCAGTATCCTCAAAGCAGAAACCTGTGATATCTCCAAATTGTCCCTAGAATGTCTCTGGAAGGTCCTTGTAGCAAGTACAGGAAGGGCTATACATACTTTGGTGTCCATAAGAGTAAGCATTCCTCCAGTGCCTCTATGGGAGTCAGATATGCCCACTAAAACCCTTATAAAGTCCCTGTCTACTCTGAACCTATGAAGGATTTGTTGATTATAAAAATTATAATGAGTAATCCTTTGCTTATATTTCCGCCTTCTTGGTGGGTAAGCACCACTGGGTGCAAGCAGTTTTGACCTGCCAAGACAAGCATCTCTGAAATAGAAATCATAAAGCTCACTGCTAAAGACAGCATTTTCATCATTTGCAACTCTGTTACATTTGCCAAGACTTCCCCTTTTATACCACATCTGCAACAAGTGTGGGAAAGTGGGAAAACTGACTATGAATTGCAAATGCAGTAAAATATCCTTCATTAGCATAAGAACATTTGTGTCACTTCTTATTACCATCTCGTTATTTGCTCATTTGTGCATCTACATTTGGGCACACTGTAAATTGGCATAAATTACCTCTATGAATCGTAGGCTTAGATGTGCCTGTCTGCAGTCACCCCTGAATTCCCTAATGCATTTATGTTAATGGCTATGAGTACCACCAATATCTTCATCAATTTTACCCTATTTGTGGAAGGGCATTTAAGTCACCCAGTTTGATAAATGGTTATGAACACTAAATAAATAAAATTCCTACTACAATAGACAGAAGTATGTTGTTTATTTTTAACCTTAGTGTTCTCTCTGTCTCTCTCTCTCTCATACACACACACACACACACACACACACACACACACACACACACACACACACACACACACACACACACACTCAATTGCTGGTGGTATTATCTGGCTAATATGCCTCATGAATTCTAATACCATCTTTAACTGACACTATCACATCATCACAAACACCATGATGTTCCTCCCTATTATAAAAAATGCTGTGTAAATTTCCAAATTTGGTATCCAGTGACCTTTTTAGTTTTTGCCATAATGTCAGCCACATGTAATTCTAATAGTTACCTTACCGATAACACCTTGCTATCAATGTTGTTTGGCATTATGCTTGAATTGTTTGTTCTGTATTGAGTTGTTAAATGTTCCTGTATGCATTCAGGAATGACCTAAATGTTACTTGATAATGTTCTTTTCTCTGCCTTAGTAAGATGCAAATTATGTCTTGCTAGTAAGTAATCATTATGCTTAAAACCTAAATGCATTATTAAATCCATTATCCTTAATAGCCAAATATTTCATAACATGTGTTTAGCATTCCTTCTCTGTAATTTTATTGTTACACTTTCCTTATAAAATATAAAGAAAAAAACTCAGATATGCAAGTAATCTTCTTGCAATATACAATATCAAACTTTGTGGTTGTTGCAAAAAGTGTTATTTTTGCAATTAAATGTGTTGATAAGGACAACCCCTGAAACTTTTTCTTCAAGTTGAAAAATCATGACATGATATCATGAAAGACATTGCTCTCAATATCTCACTACCTACAACAGCATATAAGTCACTATTTTTCAATAATATGTGCAGCTAAAGAGGAGATATAGCCAAGTTAGGTAAGTTGTCAGCTATGCCTTATGGGTCGAACACATATATTGCAGGTTGGCTTATGTGACTATTTATTAATGAAACCATAATGTAAGTAAGAATGTGTTTTTCTAAAGAAGTTCAGTGGTTATAATTACCCTGAATGCTTTGCTGGTGTATGTAAATCTTTGACAAAACCTACGCTGACATGATTTTGTGGGTGTGATCATAAGGAAAAACTGAATCAACAGTAAACCTTAGATATCATAAAACATTCATTTTTGTTTTCAATCCACTTACAGTATAAACATCTGGTATATCTCCAGAAATGAAATTAACTGTAACACACAGATGCATACGAGGTATGACAATACACTTTAAAAAAACTTTTACATAAAATACAGCAATAAATAGGGTTTATCATATTTGCATGTGTGATGATGTAAGGTATTGCCAGCTATGCCAGGTGAAGTAGGGCAGTGGATGTGTAACATATGCCAGCATAGCTAGCTGGAGTTTTGCAAAGAATTAGCTGTCCTTTGCATATCAAACAGATTTATACAAATGCTTGTGTTGAAAATGTATTTGTAAAGCTGCTTGTGTTAAAAATGTACCAACAATGGGTCCTGCTGGACAGAAAAGAAATACACCTGTATGTCAGACTGTATTATAGCTGTTGAAATAAATGCAGTGAAACCAAGGATACTGGAAGAGAAAAGGTTAATCTTAGTCCAGCTAACTTTGAAAATAGTCTGAAATTAAATTACCTGGTGTAGGTCGTAAAGATTGCATCTTACAATTCTGATTGCAGCCAGAGATGAAGTGTCTGTGAAAACCAGGTCTAGGAATCCTACATATTGTCCTTAGGAGTGAATTAATTGCTACTCTGGAAGGGAGGAAGTTTTGAAATGGTTTTATAGCTTCCAGATGCTATAGCACATCTTAGCAAAGCTCTATCTGTGTGTATGATAACACATATGTGCAAGATTCTGGTTCAGTTGCTAATAAAGTGGGTAGTATGGGAACCAGAAGTCAGATGACCAGATATATGTGATGTCATTTTGTAATCCAGCACTGAAATTATGTTTTAATACTATATGAGACAGATGTCTGAGTGCAGTCTGTTTTTGGAACCTGACAAAGAAGGAAGACCACTCACCCACACCATCTTGCCTTGATTTAGCAAGTAACCAGAGTATAGTAATTTTTTAGATCAGTCAGGAAAATATAGTGAGATTAGTAAAGTACTGTTTTTCTGTAACTGTGTGAATCTATCCATCTGTGTTATTTTTAATATTTCCTGTGATCGAAATTCTGGTGTTTATTGGAAATAGATATTCAGTATCTTCATATTCTTTTGATTATTTATTATTAAATATAGTTAAAGTTTTCATTGTGGCTGGTCTTTAGAAAATATTTTAACCTTTGAGAGTTCTTATATTTATTTGGTGACACTGGGGAAGCTCCTAAAGCCTTACTGCAATGGTCAAACACTATTGTTTGTATTTGTATTAATTGTACTTAGTATTATTGGACACCCTTGTAAGAAGTTTAGAGTAGTCAACTGGTGGCAGCATAACTACCTAATAGTCTGGGCAAAGATAGCAGAGCTAATAAAGTGCCAGCATTTCCCAGGTGTGCGGTAGACAAAGACACTGTAGCAGTATAAATCCTTGAAAGAATTACAATTATTAGTAAAAACTTGGTATTCCGGAAGATTGACACTGATTAGAGTGAACTAAGTGATAAACTGAATGAGGAAGGAAAGTGTACTTAAAGTTGCAGATGTTTCCTTTGAGAAGGGATGCTCACTTTTCTTAAGGCTAAGACAACAAGGGTGGGAAATGTTAATGACACCTTTAAAGAGATGTCTTAAGGCATGGTGCACAACATGCATTCTTTGCTTGTTAGCAAGAGCTGCAAATTAAAAAGTGGTGAACAAATTTAAGAACAAATGATGACCAAAATTGGACTGTTCTTGCAGTGATTAGTTAGTTTTCTTGACAATAAAGTGATTATTTTGAGAAGAGTGTGAGAGGGTTATTTCCTTTGTGGTAATAAAGAACCAAATTATGTGACAAGATGAATTTAGTTCTGCTAGAGGAAGCATATATTCAAGATAAGGGATTAATATACATTTCACAATACTTTCTGTGCAAGAAGTCTAGCTAACCAATCATTTGTTTTCAGACTAGCCAGAATCTTCATTGTGGTATTTTCTGTATACTAGTAAAAGAAAAGAGGTATGAGAGAAAGGTCCAACCCAAACCACTGGATATTTGAAGATCTGGGTGGATTTAGTTTTGCAGCCCAGTCAGTAATAAAGGTTTTGCCAGGAGGATTTTATCAAGTGCAGAAAGAGTTTTTTCTTTAGTATCACATGGGTTTTGTTAGAGTTTATAATAAGCTTAATGGGGGCAAATCCCTGACAAATCTTGTGGAAGTCAGTTGGTAATTGTCATTTTATTAAGATTAGGTCTGGTAGTTAGTACAGATAATTAAGGCTCCATGAGATTAATAAGCCTCTTCTTGTAATCCAATATAAAGAGTTTGATTCTTTCCTTCTCAATATTTGCCTGCTCTGTGACTGAGCAAGTCAATTAGCAAGACAGAACTCCTATACCTTTCAACTGTCTGGCATTTGCCAAAATTTACAGAATTTCATCTTAACAGGGTGCCACAAAATTCCATGTGCCCCCTTTAAATTGCAGTTTGTATTTAGACCATTTCCCTTGCCAGCATCATGTCATTAGCCCATGCCTACAACATCACTGATGTCAGAAGTAATGACACCAGAAGAAGTGTTACAGGGACTATTTGCAAAGTAAGAGGAACAAGAGTTTGAAAAAAAAAAAACAGTTCAACAGTGTGAAGATGAACTGCAAAGGATGGATGAACTCTGAGGAAAACAAACAGGAGAAGGAACCATGCTTAGTGAGGAAAAACTTGAAGAAACAGTAATTGAATACAAATTGACTAAAGTAAGGAAGACCTTATGACTAGAAGAACAGATCAGTGATGTAACACTGCTGCATGCACATTCAAAGTGATTTGATGTATGTTTTTGATGTGTCCCACACTGGATGAGGTGATAATACAAATGATGCATAAGTTATTTAAAGGCAGAACACTGTGGCATTAGTCAAGCAATCCATGCAGATAGTACACTTTTCCATGTACCCTTTCTTGCATTATGCAAAAACAGGATGCATTGTATAAAACAGTTTGCAGTGCTTGAAAAGACTTGTTTATCTACTAAGATGATGTAGGGTAATAAGATAAAGTATGCTTCTCAACCACTACAATCACTTAGTGTGATTTATGAGTCAAACACAGCGCTATATATTATGTCTGTGGAATATTTTATCCCAGAGGTCATCTGTTCAGGCTATATTCATAAATGCAAGCACCTTCTTGCTTGTGTGATTTGTGAAATGCATTATTCATTTTACATATTTCTGCTATTCACTTTACATCTTCATTTTTTACACTCAGCTCCTTTGCTTACATTTGAGGCCATGACTTACATTTCAGTTTCATGTTCTGGGTTCTGTGTTGTAAAACAGAGGGCCATTTACTCTTACTGTAGAAAGATATGGACATTTTTAAAAAGCATTTGGTAGGATTAGAATCTAGGAAAGTTTTGCAAATGTCCAGTTGTCCATATGCAGTTTGTATTAAACTAACTGGTGATTATGAATAAATTCTTAATATTCTTTTTTTCATTACAAACAAACCACCTACACTTCCCAGACAAGGAGCTATATCTCCTTGCACTCTTGCAAGGATGAAAGTTGTGGGAAACTAAAGAATTCTACCAGCCTTCCCTTGGAGTTGTGTGTGTGTGTGTGTGTGTGTGTGTGTGTGTGTGTGTGTGTGTGTGTGTGTGTGTGTGTGTGTGTGTGTGTGTGTGTGTGTGTGTGTGTGTGTGTGTGTGTGCATGTGTGTGTGTGAGTAATAATTTGCTACCTAACAGAGTAGTAAGAAACGGGTCTGGGGTGCAAGGTCAAGTTAAGTGGTCAGTGTAAAGTCCTTGGATAGATGTGGATATTGGCAGTCCATACCCAGGGCAGTAATGCGTATTCCCTTGTATTCTGTTGAGGTTAAGTTGCATTTGGTAAATTGAATGGTGAATTAGATTTGTGCACAACTTTTCTACTTTAACTTGTTTAGTACCAGTGGTGTGACTTGAGAGGCCATCCCTAAGCAGTATTGCCATGCCATCTGTCTCACACTAAAATATACTTAAATTTTTGATCATTTCATCACTCTCAGGTTTTTAAACTTGTGTTTTTGTGAAGGGGTATCCTACAGTCCTACTAGTAGTGGGAGGGGTTATACTATTGAATATGCAAACTTATGCTAATTATCTTCCACACTTTTGGAGCCAGATATACTTACTTTTCAAGAGTTTTTTCCCAGAATTTTGATGTGTGCAGGCTGACAGACATTGATCTCCTTGGTCATTCTCGAAAAGTGAGACTTGTGTCTAGTGGTTTTACTCAATTAAAAAAGGAGCAATCTGTGACTTGCTTAAGAAGCAGTAAGTCATCGGAACATATTGTTCTGTACAGACCAGAGTTAACACCAATGAGGTTATTAATGAATGAGAATTATGGGTCATTAGGGGAGAGCCCTAGGAAATATTGGAAGTGATAAAGGAAATGACAAATGAAGCATCTCCTACACAAACGCTGATGGCTCTGCCATGGTAGTAGTTTTGAAACTTTGACAGTGGCCTGTAACTAAAGCCTTGTATAGCTAATTTATTAAGAAAGAGAATATTGACCTGGGTCGTGGCCTTCTTAAGATTCACAATAGGTTCATAGGTCAATAGCAATCTATTGATAAACAGGCCCATTAGTAGTCTAGCCAGAATACCTCAAATTGTAGGCACACATTGACTAGCCTAATTTATACCTAGTTTTGACCCTTTTCAATAAGGGCTTGAGGAACCAGACTCAGGCTGTCTTTATGATTACTCATCCATTCATCCAAGTTTTTCCAAAAGAGGGTCAGGGGATTACTTTGCTTTATATCCAAAGGATGTCTAGTACACAAAAGAAGGATTCTCTGGAATATCTGTCTATCTATATGTATATCCATCCATTCATCTACAACCCCTTTGTCCCATTTTTGCACATGGAGTTGGGGTGTCACTTCAGCAGTAGCAGTGAGAATTATCTAAAACTAATGTTCACACCACTGGGTGGCTAGTCCTGCCATGGGTGTTCTTTTATACTACACATACACCTACACTCACACCTATGGCCAATTTAGATTGTCAAATATATAGCCATTAGATCTGATTTATATATTGATGAAAGTTAACACATCCGGGGCAGATTTTGGGGGTACTAATAGTTTTGTAGCTGTGCAGGAAGCCACATAAGACAGGATCCTTTGAGGCTGTGTAAGCTAGACAGAGAGTACCTCTCAAGAGTCTGTAAAGAAAGAGAGCACTTTAAGACAGTCTGGGTAGCTCGAGGAAACATGCCTTTGATGATCTTAATGAGAAAATGCAGCACTTTGAAGCAGGGTCTCCTTTGTCCATATTTGCAAAGACCGTTCCATGGATTCAATAAACTCTGTGCAGGAATAGAGTAGTTCGTGTCCATGTAGCATTAGCATTAACAGCAGAGCACCTTGCATATTCATGAAGGTGTGCTGCTGTTAAGGCTAAGCGGACATGAACAGTGAATGAGTGCAGGGGGCATGTTTAAGGAGTTAATGGACATTGGACATGCCCCCTGCACTCAGAAAGTGCCATACAGCATTTTCAAAAGTATTTCAGTTTTTGCGGACACTGAACTGTAATTAAAATAGGTATTTTAGTGTCCATGGATACTGAACCAGCTAGGATAGCAAGAAACAATTAAGGGTGTGTGTGACAGGTTCTGTCACACACCCCCTGCATTGTAAAAGTGCCATATGGCACTTTGCAAGTGCTGTCAGTGTCTGTAGACACTGACAGCTAATAAAATAGCTATGCCAGTGTCCGCAGACAATGAAATAGCTAGTAGATCAGTAAGGAAATGCAGGGGGTGTGTGACAGGTTCTGTCACATACCCATAATGTGCCGTATAGCACTTTGCAAGTACTGTCAGTGTTCGCAGATGCTGACAGCTAATAAAATAACTATGTCAGTGTCTGTGAACACTGAAATAGTTAGTAGATCAGTAAGGAAATGGACGGTGTGTGTGATAGAAACTGCCACAGCCCCCCTGCATTGTAAAAGTGCCATAAAGCCATAGGTGTTAACTGTACAGGTCTATGCAGAGTGCCCAGATGCCTGCCTCACATATGTCTCACCCTCCCATAGCAATAAAGCAGTACAAAGCCATAAATAATGTGGGGGACAAAGCCACAAAAGTAGGGACATGTTCTAAATATTGCATTGACAAACCCGAAAGCTGATAGAATAAAAGGTTTGAAGTAGCACAGACTTCCTGCAGGGTATGAAGACTGAAACAGAAATGTCTGCCATGAGAAAGCACCATACAGCCATAGCTGTTAACTGTACAAGTATCTGCAGAATGCCCAGATGCCTGCCTCACATACTTCTCATCCTCCTAGAGCAATAAAGCAATACAAAGTGTAGAATATGAACGGCCAAAGCATGTGTTTAAGGAAATTGAGTATGTGACAATCTGCATGTATTAAGATGGACTTTGAACTGTGAACGCTGAGTAAACTGTGAATAGTGGAAAAGTACTGAAAAACAAGAGCCTGCTTGAAAGCAGGAAATGTGCCTTATATGGAAATGTATCCAGTTTTCTTTTTCTGCCTAGAGATGTAGTAATGTGAACTGCTTTAAACCTACGGGTAAACCACTGATTGGTTAATTGTCTTTTGTACTAATTTAATTGGTCCAGTTTATATTTTTGCACTGTCAGCAGTATTACCATCATATAAGCTTATGCATTCCTTTGTTCTGGGAGTCTCCCTGGTACTTTCCATGAGGCTCCCACACGTGTGTAATAAATACCACTGAAAGAGAGGAAGATGTGTCTTGTCTTCATTTGAGGTAAAAAGCTAACACAACAATTGGTGCCGTTTACTCGGATCTGAATTGACAACAGCTGCAGCAGTTGGGGATTGAATGAAATACTGCTAGTGAAAGGGCCCATGACAGAATTTTCTGTTTTTGTGGTGTTTCTTTCATTTCATGTACTCACCTGATTTAAAATTTGGTATTGATAACTTTGCAGAAATATAATAATTCCTCTCATTCAGTTGTTTTTAGGTAAGTGGAATGTATTTCTTTTCTGATATTGATTGTGCAGTATGAGTGTGGGTTAAAATGAAAAACCGGTGACATAAGAGTGAAAGGAGATACAGGAGTGGGGAAAACAACGTTTACAAAACATCACAGCTAAATCTGCAAAATACAGTAAAGCTTATTGTGTGAAAATGGGAGAAAGTGTGGGAAATATAAAGGAGCCAGAAAGAGGTACACCAGCTGGTTATATGTATTTTCGTGTGTCCCGGGACAGTTGTATGTTTATAAGCAGTGGATTGCCCTCACTAAGGGTGATGGTAATCTCGCCTTTCCAGAAAATGGTAGTCTTAATAAAAATATTTTGCTTAATCTCCAAGGGAAGTTAAGGAAAAAAGGGAGAAAAATACCAGGGTTGTGCTGGGCAGCATTTAATGATTGGATGACAGAGGAGAAAGAAAGAGAAAAAGATTCGGTTATCAGTAGTCTAAAAGATAATCAGAAAAAATTAAAAGAGCAATTGAGGGAATTACAACACACTGCCAGTAATTTGGATGTAGTAAACGATAAATGTTTGAAGGACCCACTCTTTAAGGGGCTTTATCCTGTAAAGGAATTAGCTAAATTGCAAATAAACTGAATAGTCAGAGGACGATAATGCCTGGCTTCCCCCACCACTGACTGCACCACCGATTGCACCCCCACAGTATCAGCCCCCCCTTGCTCAACAAAGAGCTGAAATACAGCAGCCAGGTTCCACCACTAGGGATGGAGAACAAGCTGCGAACAGTCAGTCTAGTGAATCTGATCCAGAAACAAGCGATAAAAAAGAGGGACCAAGAACTCGTAGTAAGACTCATAAGGAAGCAAAAGCTGTAATGTATTTTAAATCTAAACCCTATCATAAAGGAACAGGGAAGTGACATTTACACCGACAAAGGCATTTTGGCCAGTTCTCCGCTATAATTGACAGTGGGGATGGATATTTTGGGCCAGATAAATTTAATCCAGACTCAGAATCGGAGTCATCAGACGATGACAGATTTTTACCATTGAGGGAGATACCTAACCCTGCCCATGCTAGAAGTGCACAGGAACCACCGACCATTGTAGTACCTATGGCATGGTTGGCGGTTGATTTTCAAGCCATTACCAAATCCACTACCACCTATCCGTACGAATCCAGCTAAGTTCCAGCGTGTGCTGGCGGGACATATTTGTCTACAAAATCCTACAATAGAAGAAGTCAGGGCAGTTCTTCAGTACGCCGTGCCAGCTGATTTGATTAAATGGATTTGGGACCATGCTAATATCCCTACGCCGATTCCAAAACATGATGCACAGGGAGATAATGGGTTTGAAGTGGTCAGACAGCGTATAGTAGATGCTATTACAGTAATAGTCCCACCCACACCTAACTGGTCCAAAATCAAGTCAGTTCTTCAGAAAGAAGACGAACCTGTGGACGAGTATTTAAATCATCTCACTGAAGCCTTTGAGGCTTATTCTGGTTACCCAGAACCCACCGAAGGGCCAGAACAAAGTGGATTGTTGGCTGCCTTCATAGAAGGGTTACACCTGCAAGTAAGGGATAAGCTAAAGGAAGTATGTTTAAACTGGCTTAGTCTTGGATTGCATGAATTGGTCACACAAGTGCAATACCTCTCCGACCACTTAGCAAAGGAAAAAAAGGACTTACAGGAAAAATTGGTTAAGGCACAGATTCAGATGTGTACTGCCTTTGGGCAGCGTGGACAGGGAGGACGAGGACAGGGAAGAGGGAGAGGTGGATGCCAAGGAGTGGAAAATCAAAATAGACAAAACTGTCAGGAAACACGATCAGCCCTACCCCAAAGCTATAATAATCAGATGGAGTGTTTCAATTGTGGCCAAGTAGGCCATTGGAGAAATGAATGTCCATATCTGGCTGAACAACCTGCCCCACCGTCACCTCAGTGGAATTCTAATTGGACCCCATCCAATCGACAGCCATCACAATGAAGGTTCCCTGAACAACGACAGCAGCAGTTGTGCCCTTTCATCCCTGTGGATCAAGATGGACTGCATGTTATGTTGCTTGTCAAAAATAAACCATACCCATTTTTAATTGACACTGGAGCAACCAAATCTATGTTAGCTGGTGAAGCATTAATAAATGTCCCCCTCTTCAGTAACACAACTAGAGAGGTAGGTGTCTCCAGTATTCCTATTGAATATTCTGAAACCGTCCCAGTCCCGGTAACTTTGGGACCTTTACAGGACAGTCATGCATTTTTAGTAGGACCCTCAGCAGGTTTAAATTTATTGTGGAGAGATTTGCTCTGTAAGATGGCAGCAACCATCTTCTGCACAGCTGATGGAGTATATTTGTGAGTACCTTCAGATAAACAAAATAGTATTTTGGCTACTTTAGATGAAAATGTCACTCTGCAAACAATATGTATGCAGTCTGACCTCAATAAAAATAAGCATTTAAATTCATTACCCTCTCATCTATGGACCACTCATGATAATGATGTTGGGGTTCTGACTTCAGCCACTCCTGTAAAAATAACCTTAAAACCTGGAGCAAAGTTACCTCAGGTGCCACAGTACCCTTTGACGGTGGAGGCTACATCTGGTATTGCCCCCATCATTTCGGCCTTGGTACAACAAGGAATTATAGTACCTACAACAAGTCCATGTAATACTCCAATTCTACTGGTAAGGAAACCTGGTAAACAAGCTTACAGATTTGTGCAAGACTTGCAAAAAGTCAATAAAGCTGTTTTGCCTGTTTTTCCAATTGTACCAAACCCAGCTACGATTTTAAGCTGTATCCCACCTACAGCATGTTGTTTTACAGTTATAGATATCTCATCAGCTTTCTTCTCTATTCCGGTACATTCTGATAGTCAGTATTTGTTTGCATTCACTTATCAGGGCCAACAGTATACTTGGACCTGACTACCCCAAGGATATGTAGAATCTCCAACCCTATTCTCTAGAGAGATAAACAGACAGCTACAGGATTTACAGTTACCACCACGTTCAGTTTTGGTCCAATATGTAGACGATATTCTTATAGCTTCACAAGATACTAAGTCTTGTATAGAGGATTCACTTCTAGTTTTAAAGTTTTTAGCTGAACGAGGTCTTAAGGTAAATAAATCTAAACTGCAGTTCTGTCAAGAAAAGGTACAATACCTAGGACAGATAATTTCTATGAGTTCACGTCAAATACTTCCAAATAGGATTACCTCCATTCAGACTGCCCCCCCCCCCCCGCCCTGTAACTCAGAGACAACTCAGGGGATCCTCAGCCTAGCAGGTTATTGTAGACAGTGGGTGTTCAATTTTTCAGAAGTTTTGGCACCTCTGTTACAGCTTCTAAAAAAGGAAGTCATAGATCCTCTGCCTTGGTCCCCTGAACATGAAAACACTTTTCAGGCTATTAAAACAGCACTGATAAACCCACCTGCCCTGGGGCTCCAAGATGATTCTAAACCATTTGTTTTCTTCTGTTGTGAAAGAAACAAGACTGCCCTGGGCCTTCTAGCACAAGTGTGCACGGGGGGCTATCGACCTATAGCATATTACAGCAATCAGTTAGACCTTGTTGCTTCTGGCTATCCACCCTGTTTATGAGCATTTTTTTTTATTAACCTTTTTTAGACTATCATTTGGGCAACATGGTTTAATTAGTGAATGTTGCTTTAAATGTTTAATGCTGCATGACATCATGTACTTGGGCTGGTCCAGCCCATTGGCTCAGCAGGTTTGTGTTAGGTTTTTAAATTAGGAAGTGAATAGTTTTTACTTGTCTGAAGAAGCTGATGTATTTTGTTCAGTGAAAGCGCTTACGTACAATAAACAGTTGGATATTCCATTGCCTGCTCGTTTCCTTTTCTTGTTTTGGTTTTTCCAGTTTGGATTTGCATTTTTTGTCTGACTGGGCTGCCAAACAGGCTGCTCTTTCACATACTGTTCAGGGACAATTTCTGCAGCCTTTCTTACAAACGGTTACTTTTGACACTACTGTTTTAAAAACTTTGCAAAATTAAGCATCGGAATCAGAAAGAAAAGCATGGCTGGCTCAAAGCTGTTTTAAATGCTCTGATTCAATTTGGCAGCATCCTGATGGCAGTTTAATTTGCCTTATAGCTATGTTAAATTCTCTTATAAAAGCATATCATTTGCCAGCTCATGTAGTGGTACAAGCATTAATCAAACAAATCCAAAAGGATTGGTTCGCCCCAGTACTTTCTGCTTCTGTGCAACATTTTTTGAACATGTGCTCCATTTGTTTAGAACATAATATTTTGAAAGGCACTATGGCTCCCGCACAACCAGTGCCAAAACCAATGGGACCATTTTGTGCCTTACAGTGGGACTTTATAGAACTCCCACCTTGTACTCGTTTTAAATATGTTTTGACTGTTATTGATATTTTTTTGGGGTGGTTAGAAGCCTACCATGTGCTAAAAATTATGCTATTTCCATTGCAAAAAAATTGTGTTATGAATTGATACCTCGTTTTGGTGTTCCCTGTCAAATATACTCTGACCGTGGAACGCATTTTACTGCTAAGTTAGTTGAATCATTGTGTACAATGTTAGGCATCACTTTGAAATTTCATTGCCCGTATAGACCACAGGCATCAGGTATTATTGAACGAATGAATCAGACCTTAAAAACTAGACTTGCTAAAGTCACTTCAGAAACAGGCCTAACTTGGGTGCAGGCCTTACCACTAGCCTTACTTTCTATGCGTGACAACCGCATCCTACTAAGCATCTTTCTCCTCATGAAATTCTCATAGGTCACTCTGTGTGTATGCCCATGACACCACCACCACCCCTTTCTGAATATGATGCATTTGATAATGATATTATCTTGTACTGCAAATATCTTGTTTCCTTCCTACAGTTTCACCATTGACAAGTAGCAGCTGCTCAGCATCTTCCAGATCCTTTCCTGTCATCTGCCTTACAACTAGGTGATTGGGTTTAGTTTGAGTCCTTCTCTAGAAAAACAGCACTACAGCCACGCTGGAAGGGGCCCTTGCTGGTTCTTCTGACAACGTCATCTGCTGTGCGACTGCAAGGATCTCTTACCTGGATCCACATTTCACACGTCAAAAAAGTTGTGCTGTCCGAAGACCAACAGCCTTTACCTTTTTCAACTCCAGATTCTCCTCCCATTGCTACTTGTATTCGAAGTAAAATTGTTGCAGTACCAGACAATGCCTAACATCTATCCCTTTGGAAAACTTCAAACTCCTGAGACCACGCAGGCGCAACAACCATTTCCACAAAAATATTGGACAGCCATTTTGGTGGTCATTTTTGTTGTACTGTTATTTTTAATGTGGCCATTTCTATTTCCTGCTCCATTGATGCATCAAACCAAGCGAGCTATTTGGCATCCACCCTTCAGCACCTATCAGGCCATCAAATATGCTTACTCTTCTACCTTCAACGTTTCTGATTGCTGGATTTGTGCAGCTCTTCCCACTTTGCATGACAGCCTGCCAATGACAGCTAGTCCTTTACCTACTGAAAACTATTCCACCATCCTCTTTAACATTTCTGGGGGATTGTGTAAAAAGACACATTCAAATCAAACTGTATCTCTGACTT
The DNA here is from genome assembly GCF_019279795.1 of Protopterus annectens. Taxonomy (NCBI): domain Eukaryota; kingdom Metazoa; phylum Chordata; order Ceratodontiformes; family Protopteridae; genus Protopterus; species Protopterus annectens. Next base: position 365,486,161 of record NC_056725.1, on the reverse strand, counting down.
TGGCATATTGACAGCAAGACATTTTATGCCTAAAACAAAAGGGCGTAAAGAAAGTTGGCTTAAGAAATTGCACTATAACAATTCAGAGAGTATGTGCCGTTACTAACTACACAGCCTTACAGTCAATTAACGTTACGGCACAGGATAGGTCTGTTTCCTATTCAGTGTGGTGGGCCTCTGCATCTGCACCATTCAAGAATTATTCAGACTGGCAAACCTGTAATGTGACTGGAACAATGCTGGGGGCAAAAGAGGTATGGATCTTTGAAAATAGCCCCACAATGACAAATTATTCACAACTCTCATGACTTAAGTTAGATTTAGATGATGTATTCTCTCAAGTAGTGTTCAATAATAATGTTACTACAAACATTTCCACTATGCTCTTGGAAGAAGGATTGTATTTTATATGTAGTAGAAAGGCCTATAAATGACTACCGGGAAACTGGTCTGGTAGCTGTTTCTTAGGTTATTTAGTCCCAGCCATCCGACATACATCTACTTTACCTCAAGGAAGAATTTGGAATGTTTGAGAGGTTAAAATGCCTGCCAATCCAGTATGCCAAGTTGACGCTTCATGGATTTATCATCATGACTTAGCCCATGCTGGCACCAAAGGGCTATCTCATATGGACTTGAATGATGATGTCGTATCGTGGACTGGTATAATTCCAGCATACGGAGCAGTAAAATCAATTTGGGAACTGAGAAAACTGTCCAAGTTGCTTGAAGTATTAAGTAATGCCACATTTTCTGCCTTAGAACTAGTAACTGATGAACTGAGTGCTATGAGAGCTGTAGTCCTCCAAAACCGTATGGCTCTCGACTTCACCCTAGCGACGAAAGGTGGAATTTGTACTTAAATCCAGGAGTGCTGTATGTTTATTCCTGACAATCAGCACAACATTGAAAGTCATCTCGAACTAATTCAGAGAGTCTCCGAACTCTCTAAGGCCAAGGAGGCCGATAACTCAACATGAGCATGGTTAACCAACCTGTTCTCAGGTTGGGGAGGTGGACTACTGAAGTTAATTTTATTAATTGCAGTGTTAGCTATTATTGCCTTTTTTGTTGTGTTTTTAATCAAAGCATTGATTTTAAAATTAACATCTTTTAAGACTAATAAAAGGTGCCAAAGTTTTATATGCCTGCAGCCATAAATACAGATGATGAAACAAAAATATGTGACAATGTTGAAGGAACCAGCCACATGGTCATGTTAGACTTAGGGCAAATGTATGATAGACTAAATGGTGATGCTTACACAGCATCAAATGGGGGATTGTAGAATATGAACGGCCAAAGCATGTATTTAAGGAAATTGAGTATGTGACAATCTGCATGCATTAAGATGGACTTTGAACTGCGAACTCTGAGTAAACTGTGAATAGTGGAAAAGTACTGAAAAACAAGAGCCTGCTTGAAAGCAGGAAATGTGCCTTATATGGAAATGTATCCAGTTTTCTTTTTCTGCCTAGAGATGTAGTAATGTGAACTGCTTTAAGCCTACGGGTAAACCACTGATTGGTTAATTGTCTTTTGTACTAATTTAATTGGTCCAGTTTATATTTTTGTACTGTCAGCAGTATTAACAGTATATAAGCTTATGCATTCCTTCATTCTGGGAGTCTCCCTGATACTTTCCATGAGGCTCCCACATGTGTGTAATAAATACCACTGAAAGAGAGGAAGATGTGTCTTGTCTTCATATGAGGTAAAAAGCTAACACAACAAAAGCCATAAATAATGAGGGTATAAAGCCACAAAAATAGGGACATGTTCTAAATATTGCACTGACAAACCAAAAAGCTTACAGAATAAAAGGTTTGCAGTAGCACAGACGTCCTGCAGGGTTTGAAGACTGAAACAGAAATGTCTGCCATGTGAAAGCGCTGTAGGCCATAGCTATTAACTGTACAGGTATCTGCAGAATACCCAGATGCCTGCCTCACATACTTCTCACCCTCCTAGAGCAATAAAGCAGTACAAATCCATAAATAATGGGGGGACAAAGCCACAAAAATAGGAACACATATTAAATATTGCACTGACAAACCTGAAAGCTGACAGAATAAAAGGTTTGCAGTAGCACAGACTTCCTGCAGGGTATGAAGACTGAAACAGAAACGGCTGCCATCTGAAAGTACCATATGGGCAAAGCCCTCTACTGTACAGGTGTCTGCAGAATGTCCAGATGTCTGCCTCACATACCCGTCAACCTCCTAGAGTAACAAGGCTGTACAAGGCCATAAATAATTATTTTTTTTTTCCATACTAAGGGATGTTTACGTGTTGCTGAGCAGGTGTACACGCTATGGCCCTCTGCCCAGCATTGCTTAAATACCCCAGAGAAGATAAATAAAAATATACAACCAAGACCCTAACACTGGGATAGCATAGTGGTTAGAGTCCTGGCTTTATATGCAAGTGTTCATGGTTCGAGTACCAAGACAGGCATTTTATCTTTACACAGGAAAGCAGTGTTAAAATTTTTTTTTTTTTTGTAAATGATGTAGTAAGTGATATTTGTCAATCAGGGTGGTGTAGCTGGTGTAAAATGGAAGTGTGAGTGCATATAACATGTGAAACCATGCATGTATACACAAGTGTCCCATACAGTACAGTCACACCCCTTGGTAATATAATGAAAGCACATAGAGTGATGTCATGTAAAGTAAATCATATACACTTACTGAATGAAGTTATTATTCTAATATATCTAAAAATTAAATGTAAGCAATGATTAGCAGTGCTCAGCTATGCTTATCCAGTTTAAACAATCCTTAGATGTGAATGCTAAGCAATAGTCAGCTCAGCTAAGCAGATTTGTGCACTGTAAAGCAGTGCTCAACAATTTCTCCTTTAAGCATTGCTAAAATTGGCTTAGTGGGTTTGCTCAACATTTTCAAAATCGACCAATGACGGCAAAGGGTGGGAATATGGCCTTATTTAAACCACACAGGCAGGAACACAGCTAGTACCTGTTATATTTCAACCTATGCAGGAACCATGGCAGGTGTAGGTGAGGGTTCACACTTTAGGGCACAGTGCTGGGGCATCGTGGAGTCCAGGGTCATGGCTGGACTCCTTGTAAGTAACCATGATGAGAGACTGCTGCAGGGCCAGTACCAGGGCTCACAATATAAAGTGGAGTCCTGGGACCATTTTGCCTGTGATCTCACCAGTGCTATTGGCATCCTCTGAACTGATGAGCAGGTCTGGCACCACTATGCTGACCTAAAGCGGAGGAAGGGGGCACTCTTGGACCAGTGGATTCAAGATGCCAGGGACAACGGTGCTCCAGCAGTTTGTAAATATCACAGAAATAGTTGTACCAAATTCTAGCCTGAGGATGTGATAGACAGGTATGCATAATGTTTGTTTTTCTCCCCTACAGCTGCAGCAGAGAGGGCTAGTAACATCAAAGCCCATGCCGACAGACTGCTGAGTCTGCGCCAACAGGCTGGTGAGTAAAAATCTATTTTGCAGTATATTGTGCAAATAACTAAGAAGGAGTGCATTGTGTAGTGCTAGGAGGTATACTGTTACTATGCTAACTGAATAAATAAAGTATGTCTGACTAAGACTGATCTGAAATAAACATCTATAACAAAAACTGCTGTGTTTACTGTGGTATGTTGTTGTAGACTTAGAATGGAGCTGTAAAACAAGATATAAATGCCCTATGTTAACCTTTGCTTTCCAGATTATAGTAATTCAAAGGATTAATGCACAGTACACTATCTGTCATGCATACATCACAGGATTACAAGTTCAAACTGTCTAAGCAAGAGATTAATAGGCAGAAACCAGTGAAACATGAAACAGCAGTTCCCCAGTAGCTCAGTGTGATGAGAAGTAGCTTAGCTATTATCATGCACACCCAGACACTGTTCTAATCCAGGGAGGGGTATTATGATGTGTGCATATCTAGACACAAGGAATCAGGAATATATGTAAAAACAGTCAAGTAGTGTTAACAGATACTTTCTCCACAGGTTTTACAAATAAATAAATGTTGGTAGTAGCTGTATGAAGGGTCTACTAATAAACTGTGTACAACTGTTCAGCTGTCCCACCACATGCCTGCAAATGACAACAGGATAGGTACATACAACATGCACACTTCCCGATACAGGTCTCTCAAGTGTCGCGCTTTCACAACTAGTGGTCACTGCTGCCAATAACCCTGGGCACAGATAGGAAACCAGTTAAAGTATGTCAATAGCACACTCACATAACAGCAGTTCAGGGTACCCCTCCTGTGCCAGATATGTAACCCTGACGTGTACAAGTCCCCTGTAGCAATGTACCCAGAGTTGTCACAGTTTACTCCATACCATTCCAGGCTGACAGTTTAATAGGCATGTTTATGCTACAGAAGCTATGGGACATAGGTAGATGTAAAGTGAGGGCAAACCCATAGAGTATTGAGCAGTACTGTTGTGGAAAATAGAAGCATAAACGGTTGTTAGTGGACTTTTTGTCTCTCCCCCCCCCACCCCTCATCTGCATCAGTAATTATTATTCATATACTACAGGTATGTTGTTCTCCAAAACTAATGTTGGGACTTGTGTTCTATTATTGTTCATATATTTGATTGGGTGCATGTTAGCATACCTTGTTCAAATACCATTGCTGGTGGCCTGTTGCCATCAATGTTACTGGCATGCTGTTATGATGCATGCTGTTGTTCCATTTATGCATGTGTTCTGTTTGCTATGCAACTGTTTCAAATCTGTTTTATGGGGTTAATTGGAACACCCACGAATGCTGTTATATCTAATCTTGAAATGTGTTGTTCATGACTAACCAACATATTTTGTAAAACCTCAACACCATAGCATGTTTGGGAAGGCATATCCTTGCGGATCTGCCTATCCTGCCTCATCTGGCTGTGGCACCAGTCCCCAGCACGTCTGGGACCCAACCTGGACTTCCTCATCCATTCGTCCTGCACCACCTTTGGGCGAAACCGCCTCAGGGGATGGAGCCCATCAGCCCCCAGAGTGGGCACAGACAGGAGCCTGTCACCTGCAGTCAGTTCAGGGGTTTGGTGTACAGCGCCATTAGAGCAGAGTTGGGTGGGCAGCTACACCAGATTGAAGGCTGCCTGGTGTACCTTGAGAGGCCTGTCCCACCTCATCTGGCTGTGGCACTGGTCCCCAGCACGTCTAGGACCCAACCTGGGACTTCCTTATCCATTCATCCTGTACCACCTTTGGGTGAAACCACCTCAGGGGATGGAGCCCATCACCCCCCGACCGGGACAGGCAGGAGCCTGTCACCTGCAGTCAGTTCAGGGGTTTGGTGTACAGCACCATTAGAGCCATCAGAGTTTTGGGTACTTTTTTTAAAAGTTGAGATTTCGGAATTTTGGACCTATATATATATGTATATATATATATATATATATATATATATATATATATATATATATATATATATATATATATATATATATATATATATATATATATATATATATATCTGGGTTACCTTCATTTCGTCGAAAGCTCATTTGACTGACAGACATTTTAGTCGGACCAAATGACTGAAACTTTATTTCACTGATGCTTCATTTGACTGAGTTCATTTGACTGAAAATTAGTACTGGCAGTCTAGAGCTCTGTAAGGCAAGTAAAAGGAATATGTCCTTTTCCCCACTGTAGTGCAACCCTGGAGTTAGTATATATAGTTGGGGGGTGTGGGGGGCACAGCCCCACCACTTACATTCATGTTATATTCTCTGCTTTTGGTTTTATATTGTTTAGTAAAACCAAAGTAAGTGGGGGCTGTGCCCCTCACACACCACAGTATGGGAAGATGTGCCCCCCACACACACCATAACTATATATACTAAGTCCAGGGTCGCACAACAGTGGGGAAAAATTACATATTTCTTTTACTTGTCTTACAGTGCTCTACTTGTCTTACAGTGCTATAGACACTGCCAGTATTAATTATCAGTCAAATGAACTGTCAGTCAAATGAAGTGTCAGTGAAATAAATGTCAGTCAAATGAGCTTTTGACAAAATGAAGGTAACCGATAGATAGATAGATAGATAGATAGATAGATAGATAGATAGATAGATAGATAGATAGATAGATAACCAACCTCGTACTGCAAGACATCTGCAAAGAGCCTGACAAAGTGGGGAGATAAAGGGCAAAGAATAGTGACATCTTTGAAATATGGCTGTCATACACATACAAGTCTGCTAGAGAAGCATGGTTTTCTTTAACAAACAATTCCAGATAGATTCCAAGGTATGGAACACAAATGAATGTCATTATTTACTGATGTCAATGCTCACATCATCCCAGTGATTCCTCAGAAACTCACAACTGTTATGGGCAACAGACCAAACACATGAGCCACACATCTGGACAGTGTCTAGACATCTGGACAGTGGAGAGGTATGACCACAGTCATATTACAGAATGGAAAAACCCATGACAGCTGCCGACCATGTCACCCAGCACATTCTGAACCACAGTAAGACCAACATGATACTACCCCAAATCAGCTATGGGCAGTAACCCATGTATATCCAAATATATCATGCACTACAGGGATGGAACTGTAGGGAAAAGCAGATAGTGGTGCAAAAATGTCCACCCACAACCATTTGCACCACAGTCACAGCAACATAGCAGTACCCCAAATGATCTCTAGAGTAGAATGACTGCTTGAACACACATATCTTGATTGCCAGTCACACACTACCCTGACATAAGCTGGGCCAACTCACAGTGTACTGGGAATCCTGAGGTGTTACAGGCCATTTCTCAGTCTGCCCCTACAAACATACACACTTGATAGACCACCAGCAGCTGTAACAGTATGCACAGTAATATAGGAAAAGGATCTATGACACTCACATCTGATACTCTCCCTACTCAACCCAATAAACATCTACACACAGCACTGTTACACAATCTTGGCAGTCTGTTCACAATGGCCAGACATGCATAACTCTCATATGTACAGATTTCCATAGAATGTCCAGGGTGTGAGACCATATTCATGGCTACTGTATCATACCACTTCCAGGAGTCTGCTAAGTCAATGGGATGATACCTGGCGTGCAGTCACTAAATAATGAAATAACATACCTCTGAACCTCTTTCTGCAAGACATCCGGACAAAGCATGACATACTTGGGGGCCAGGGGGCCAGAAAGAGGGACATATCTCATATAATGGTGTTACAAACTGAAACATTGCTGGTGTCACAGGCTTTGTTGTAACATAACATCCTTGAAGGATATGATGTCTGAAACACCAATGGATGTCAACAGTTACTGACTACAATCCTCACATTATCATACTGATTCCACAAAAACAGATGTTGTCTGAGGAGCAGACCAAACATAACAGGCAAACCTCTGGGTAGCCTGTCGACATCAGGACACTTGAGAAGTATGTCAGAGACATATCACTGTCAGACATCAAGTCACACAGAAAATGCATGTCCAGACAAACCCTGTTAATCTAGAAACTCTCTATGTGCATAACAGCACTACTGACTTACAATCTGTACTCAATTCTGGAGCTTTGTCCCCCATGTTGTTGGGCTGTCTCCACATGTCCTGTCCAGAGGTATTCCCACCTACTCTCTGTGAAGCTGTAGCCCCCACACCTCCATAATGTCCTCCACACAGGCAAGGAAAAGGGGCAAAGCCCACATGAAGGACACAATTATAGCACTGTGTTGCTATGCCATTGGCAAATGGAAAGACAGCACAGGTGCTCTGGATGCAAGTAGCAAGTGGGAGACACTGATTGGTGCACAGCCCATCACCTGCTCATAAATAGAACCTACAAAAGGCAAGCTGCTGCCTATGCAACACAGGTCTCGACCCATCTACACAAAGACAGACTGCTACTACAAAGACCTAACCATTTGCATGGTTGTGAGGAAAGCCTTCAGCACTATAACAGGTATGTCAATCATGTAAACCTGTAATGGAATGCAGAAGGGGGGATGCAATGATGTCAAATGTGACATTAAACACTAGGCCACAACAAGACTTGCTGCTGTCCGGCACCTATGGCCATTCCCACTTGCCCTGTCTGCATTGACATGGAGCACATCTCTGGCCCCTGAACCACCCCAGCAAACACATGTATCACTACGACTGGAGTGTCTGTTGTTCAATACTGAGTGTGTTACTGCTAGGCCAGCTACCTGGGGTTTTGCAATTATTCTTATGTTACCTGTGAATGCTGCTCTGATACATATGCTTGTCTTACAAATGTAAGACACATATATAGGGTATGTGCATACTACACAACAGGCACAGAAGTGTGTGTTGAACTGTATGTTATATACTGAGCCCATACCTGACAACTGTCCAGAGTTTTGCAGACTGACCACATGTCTGCCTCATATTTGTAGTTAATGCCTCAGACAGTTGTGTATTTTCTGGCACAGCACTGGCAAGCCATTAAAGACTGAAGTCATAATATATTAGCATACGTTTGATTGTCAGATGTCATATCCTGTAGAGTAGACCTGTGAATGCAACACTGTCTTTGCTGGCAACTAAGTGTGTTTTAGTTAGATCCATAAAATGGCACTATTTACTGGCCTTTGCCCACCACTGATGTGTGCCTTTGTGCAGATGTATTGCTCTAACAGGAGCTAGGTGTCTTACCATGAAACCCATGTCAATGCAAGTGTACCTTATCCTGTAGGATGTCAACATGTGTGCAGTCACTGACACCTGTTTTGTAGCTGTGGATAGCACACCAACCTTGCATGGTCACTCATCCCATCATAAGTCTAGACCCCAAATGGAGACCTGCAAAGCCACAGGAGATGGACTGGTGATCATTACCATACACACACACACACACACACACACCATCAGGCTGGCCAAACAGTATGATGCACAGGTGACATCTTGAGTGCAGTTAACAGTTGACAAAACACCTACTCAAATCATAGGCTAGTTACAGCCCTCCAATCACAACTATGGACACCCACCACACCTATTGGGACCTGCTGGAATCTGTCAGGATTCATTTGTCTAACCTTCTCCTGGGTGACTTCAAATACCCAACCATAGTGTGCATGACCTATGCCACCTGAACCTGAATGCACATAGGTTCCTCGGCTTTGTCAATGGCAATGCAGTGGATCAACTGGTCAACACTCCTATGACAGGTGGAAATATCTGTACCTGGTCCTAACCAACATGAGTAGCCACTGTAGCACTCCTACAGTGTCATCCTCCTTGGTAATAACTGACCACATAGCCATCATTGTTCAGATCACCATCTCCCCTGCCCACCCCCTTTACAGTGTCAAACAGAATGACTATAAATCCCCTTAGAACAGTTAGAAGTAGCTGTACAGCCAACGTCCCATTTTCTGAAACTAGCACCAGTGTCCAGGCCCACACCACAATACTATGTGGGCACCTACATAGCTGTACGGACTCACCAATACCTGACAAGGCAACATCATCTCCCTCAAGGTAGGGTAAATGTCTGTGGTAGACAGCAGCAATACACAGATACCATAATAGGTGGAAACAATTGCTGGATGGGCCAAGAAGGAACAGGTGCTTTATTAGAAGCAATGTCACCTTGGTCTGCACAAGCAAATAAGGTCACAGGTGATGCACCCTAAGACTGTAATTGCGTGAAAATTGGACACATCCACCATCACTCGGCCTTGCACACATGCATCTGCAATTCCAGATGCAACACACAAATCTGCTCTGTAATGGTAGTCAATAACACCGCATGCACATAAGACATAGATATCGGTAAATGGCTGCAGATGGGTGAAGTGTAAACATCACCACCCTGTCCCCCCATTGGTACACATGTGCATGTACAGTACCTGCCCCCCCTCATCATCAGGAAGCAGATCCGTAATGCCCTCTCAAAGGCAACACACAGAGGTCTCCATAGGCCTGATACGATCCCTGCCTGTATCCTACATGAACACAGGTATGGGCTCTCAGATCCATTCCACACTGTAGTCAACAACAGCCTGAGCACCGGTGTCATCCCATCTGCACAGAGGACAGCCACTGTCATCCCTATACACAAAGGCAGAATAGTCCACTGACCCAGCCAATATAATGCACATCAGCCTAACTATCCTGCTCTGCAAGGGCATGGAAGGCAATACCAAGGACATTATGAACAGGGACATCAGCAACATTGAAATGCTTGGGCCCACACACCATGGTATTGTCAAAGGGAGATCAGGCCTGTTAAACTTGGTCAACCTCTCTGAAGTGGTCAACAAACACAGGGACGAGGGGAATATGGTGAACAATGCCTACCTTCACCTAGCCCAATCATCTCACAATAATCCCCAGGCAGACACGATACATACATCTTCACAGCTAGGCACCAACCTGTTGGTTACCAGATGGGTAGCTAAGTGGCCCAATGATAGTACCCACTCAGTCAAAGTAATGGAACCCACCTCTAGTAGTAGATTCTTCCACAATGGAGAACCCCAAAGATTGGTCTGGGGGCCTCTACTGTTTGAGATATACGTATCTGAGGTACAAGACAAAAGCAGTGGTCTGTGGCTGACCAGGTGTACAGATGCTTGCAAGCTGGCAACTGTCTTACATTCCTCTACTGATGTGAGCATCCCCCAAGAGGCACTCCCCCAATTACTGACTGGTGTAAGAAGCATTACGGCAAACTGAATGCCAGGAGAGACATCATTCCCCCTGCTGTGGCAGATCTCATCCACACTAAGTATGACAGTAATAATGTGCTGAGCATGCAATCAGATGTGAGGTGACTTGTACACCGAGGTTGGTAGCAACCTGACAGTTTCCCACCATGTGGGCACCATTGTACGGAAGGCCATCTACATGGCCCACCTCACAAATATGGGTATGTCATCCGGGAACCAGGAAGCCACATCCCTGTACTCCACCCTTACCAGACACACTACCAAGTGCAATAGCTCCTTTGGCATGTACCTTGCCAAGTAAATACAGCAGTTGCACAGACCACAGAGGTTCCTGACCAGGCAATTCCAGGGTCTGCAATGCCTACCCTATACTGGTAGGCAGAAAGCCCTGTCCCTGTACACAGTCTCGTACAGACTGATCATAGATGACCTGTGTCTGGCATACAAGGCCATGTCCAAACCGCATTTCCACATATCTGTAAGACATATTTCACTCATGCATCATGCACAGAAGGTCCTCATCTGGTCTGTGTCAAGTATAGTACTTGTTGGTGTGATAGTGTGGTGTCCCACACAATACACTGTCTGTAAAATACACTCTCTCCCTATGTCGAGCAGAGTATGTGTATAGCCCTCTGAAAGAGAAAGCTGGACAACTGCATGGGAAATGGATGAGACACCCCTGGGATGCTGTGTGTGTCCCACATAGACAGGGGAAATGGGTGCTGGTTTGGAAGGGGCATGGGCAAAAGTCTGGGCCAGGCTTATGAGGGCATTAGGGCCAATAGACTGGTATCATCTTATGAGGCTATGCACCTAGTACTTTATATGTGTCCTGTATGTATTGCAGACTGTCCTGCAATGTTGTGTGAAATGAATCCCTGTGAGTCTGAATTGTGTATGTACTGCAGTGATAGTGTATAGTCCTGTCCTCTTATCAGTTATCATCACATATCATTACACCTTGTCAGTGTGTGTGGTCTGTATAGCAGTAAGTCAGCACTAACAGTACATGCACATGCACTTGGAGACACTGTATAGCTCACTCATATAGCCTTGTTCTTGTCCACAATTGCCATTCTGTTACCTAGGCCCATCACACAGTAGGATTTGTCATCTTTTGTTGTGGGCTGGACAGTAGCAGTGATAGAGATGGATTGTGGCAGGCAGAATTACTGTAAGGTCTGCCCTGCAGGGCCCATAGGTGTCACAGCTGTGCTACACTCTACCAGGTATGTGTGTGTGTGTGTGTGTGTGTGTGTGTGTGTGTGTGTGTGTGTGTCTGTGTGCGTGCGTGTGTATGTGTGTATGTACCAGCCAACCTTATAGTGCAGGTATTAATTTACATATGATGTCTTCCCCTCACAGGTGCCGATGAGGATCGCTGTCCCTCCTGCATGGAACCTGATGTCAGTGTCTCTGTGGACTCTGACAATGATGATAGTCATTGTGAGGCACAGGTGGGTTTGTCAGGGGCTGAATCTGTGCCATCGGTTGGCATCCAACTATTGTCCACAACACCCCCACACACAGTCATGATGTCCACACATGCCCTGCCCCCAGTGGCCACAGACAATGGACAGTTGGTGGGTGGTGGCATGGAATAGGCTAGTGTGGTGACTATGGGAAGTGTGAGTGTGGACACTTGCCATAGCTGGAGTGCAGGTGAGGTCCCACACAGGTAGATGGACATGGGTACTCACAGGAGGACTGCTGCCCATCCAGCCCCTGTTGCAATTGCCACAGCAGGTATTACCAGATGCACATTTCAGGCCATCATAGAGGCAGAGGCATATACTGTCCGCAGCACCAAACAAATACTCAGGGTTTTGGATGCACATCTTCCTGGTGTCTGTGGTGACCTACATCACCTTGTTGAGGCCAGACGTGAGAATACAGAGGTCATGAATAGATGGTGGAGTGAAACCATGGCACTCCATGACTGTACAATGTCTGTGCTGGAGGGGGTGGTGGGAGATGGGTGGCAGCCACATGCACATAGGTCAGCACCACAATCAGCTGAGGGTCTACTGGGCCATGCACCGTCACACTCCTGTAGTGTCAGTACCACCAGCATTACTGAAGGGGGATGCTGTCCACAACACAACACAGCAGGCCATGGGCACGTGGTCCTGGCCGGTCCCATCAGGGACATGGATCCAGTAGACAGCAGTCACCATCGGGGAGTAGTACTGCATCTGGCCTTGGGCGTGGTGCTGCCAGGGAGACCCCTGGCAGGACCAGTTCATGTGTCTGTGGCCAGAGATGATGAACTGTACACCCTACTATGTATGGCTCACAGCTGTGCAACATACCACTGTGTAGGGCAGCCACATGGTGTGACTGTGTGCATACAAGCACATACACATCACCATCACAGCCAGGTCACCTCCAGACACACACACACCACCCCTGCATGGTCTATTCATAGAACACCCATCCAAACACACATACATGATTTCAACCGTATGGCCCAGCCTAGGCCTCTGGCAAACCCACACAACAACCTGTGCATACGAGGATACCTGTGCCACATCCCTGTCACCCATATCACTGATGCAGGGACATGCTAATATGGTTCTTATGCACAGGGTATATTAAGTACAGTTTAGCTGTGTAATGCTGTGTAAGGTGTTGTCAGCTGGCATTTGTAATGGGTACACTGCAGAGTGTGTGTACCTTTTCAGCTATGATGCATAATTGATGTTAGTAATGCTGACTGAATATAGTCTCACATGCTGTATTCTGTTTGTGTTCTAGGTGTCTGTGTGTCAGCAGGATGTGGCCCTGCAGACATTGCCAATGATTGGTATGGCAGAGTGGTAACATCAATTGTGTTATAGCCAAGGTACAACTGTATATGTACACATTTACCAGGTCTGTGTAACAGTTATTGCGTGTGCCACAGAGCTTATAGGGATGAGTGGTGTATACAGGTAAGTCTATGGTAATTGACAGCAGCTCTTGTAAAGTGGACAATGGTAAGTGTAGTGGGTGGAATACACCTCAGATTGGTAAAACTCACACCCTCAGAGGATATTGTGTCAACCAAACACACAGAGAATACTGTCCCCACACACACACACACAAACACACACACACACACACACACACACACACACACACAAACACACACACAGAATCACAGTTGCCAGTGTTGGGTTTGGAACCCTTATCCATCTAGTTAGTGGTAGTACAGTGTTATATGGTTATCACAGGTGGCATGGAACTAATAGTGTGATGAGTGTTCCAAGGTACCTGTAAAGTGAATAACATTACATGCCCTTATGAGGTGTGGCAATGGGGGGGGTGTACTGGGTGGAAAATAACTCATAATACTGTCACCTATGAGTCTACACACTCACAAACACTGCTATACATACCAATTCACACACACACATTTGCCAGTGCTGACATTAGCAACTCTGCTTATCGTGTTATTCATTCCATACTGTTACATAGCTGTTACATGCGGCACGGGTATTATAGGGATGAAGAATGGCTACAGATACCTCTATGGTAGATGTGAACAGCGGGCTTTGTAAAGTGGACCTTGGAACATGTACTGGTAGTACCATGGTCTAAAATTGTAAACCACGACCACACAATGGATATAGTTCACACACACATACACTTGCCAGGATTAGATTAGAAATCCTATCTATCCAGTTATTGCTACTGGAGTGTTATGCATTTATTGCATGTGCCACAAAGCTTACAGGGTGAAGTGTGTCCCAAGGTAATTCTAAGGTGAACATCATCAGGCCTTGTAAAGTATGGCAGTGGGAGGTGTACTGGGTAAGAATGTACTCAAAATAATTTAACCTAGAATTATACACACTTACAAACACAAATACACTCATACACACATTTTCCAGGACCGAGATTAGCAGTCCTGCCTATCTTGTTAGTTAGTCCATGCTGTTACATGGTTCCTGCATGCAGCACGGGGATTACTGGGCAGAGGAGTGTCAACAGATACCTCTACAGTTGTTGAAGACAATGGGCCTTGTAAAATGAACCTTGGGATGTGTACTGGGAGTACCATAGCCTAAAAATGTAAAATGCACCTCCCCAATACATATAGTTCTCACTCAAACACATACACTGGATGCAGTTCTCATACATACACACACACACACGCGCAGACACACACACACAAACACACACACACACACACACACACACACACACACACACACACACACACACACACACACACACACACACACACACACACACACACACACTTATCAGGACTGAGATTAGAACCCCTACCTATCTAGTTATTGCTGCTACAGTGTTATGCATTTATTGCATGCACCACAGAGCTTATAGGATGAAGAGTGTCCCACGGTTCTTCTAAGGTGAACAACATCACCAGCCCTTGTAAAGTATGGCAATGGGCAGTGTACCGGGAGAGCGAGGCCTCAAAATGATGTATCTTACAAATATACACACTTACAAACACTTATACACAGACACACACACACACACACACACACACACACACACACACACACACACACACACACACACACACACACACACACACACACACACACACACACACACTCACATTTGCCAGGCTCAGATAAGAAACCCTACCTATTTAGTTATTGGTACTATAGTGTTATGCAAGTACCACACACAGCATGGGGCTTGTAGGGTGAAGAGTGTCCCAAGGTATCTGTAAAGTGACTAACATCACCAGCCCTTGTAATGTATGGCAATGGAAGGTGTACTGGGTGAGAAGGGCTTCAAACTACTTTCACCTACATGTTTATAAACTCACAAATACTTTTATACACACTAATGCACACACACACACACACACACACACACACACACACACACACACACACACACACACACACACACACACACACACACACACACACACACACACATATGCTAGTACCGAGATCCATAGGTTCATAGGTTCATAGGTGTGTACTAGGTGAATGGCCATGGAACCTTTACAAGTCTAGCCCATAGGATTACCCTGGCATTGTGCCATCTGACATTACTCCCCAGTGTGTCTATCGAATATAGGCACTGGAGTGATCCATAGGGTGAGATTTCAATTTCCCATCCACTCATCCTGGTTTCCCTTGCAGAGGGCCAGTGAGGTGCTCTGCTTGACATGTATGTGAAGTCTATTCCATAGCATGGTCAGTCTCTGGGTTATGAACCTATCCCTCCAACATGTTCTGTTGATTGTAGAAATGGGGTTGAGGTCTCTGGGGGCATGTAGTGTGGATGCTTTGGGTTTCTTTAGATGTAGCATGCTTAACAGAGCTGGGCAAGACATGACTTTGTAAGTCAATCAGAGATCACCTCTAAGTAGCCCATATGAGATAGAGAATTGTTAGAGCTATTGGAGAATGCCCATATAGGACAAGTGTTTAAGGCCTAGGATCCTCTTTGTGAGGTGCTTTTGCAGCCTCTCCAGGTGTTGCAGGTGTCTAGTAAGGTACATGCCAAATAGGCCATTGTACTCGATGACTGACCTAATGATGGAAGAGTAGAGGGAGACTATGACCTCTTTCTTCCTGGATGCAACACCCTTAGTAATGAGATGTGCCACATAGAAGGACTTTCTGACCACAGTGGCACTGTGGTGGTCAACAGAGAGGTCACTGTCAACCTGTGTTCCCAGTTCTCTTATAATGATTTCTGTGTTCAGTGGACTACCATTGATGTGGTAATTCATGGGAACCAAGATGGTCCCAAAGGGGATGGTGACACATTTTCTGGCATTGAGCTTAGGTCCAGGGTTCTGACAACAGTTGTAGCTCTCAGTGGGGCCTTTCTGCAGGATGTCAACATCACTTGGGGAGGTAATAATAGCACCCACCTTGCAGTCATTTGCAAACATTGTCAGCCAGAGTACCTTCATGTTGGGCTGGACATCAGAGGCGTAGTTACCAAACACGAGGGGACCCAGGAGCAGACCCTGTGGTACTCCACTCATGACTGGTCGGCAGTCTGACATGGAGTCTATTGCTTTCACACTGTAGGTTCTATCTGTGAGCCAGTTTGCAACTCACCTAGTGATAGAGGGGCTGATGCCTAGCTGAGTGTGTTTGTCTATAATTCCTGTGTGGGGAATGGTATCAAAAGATTAGAAGCACTGCCTATCTTGTTATTTATTCCATACTGTTACATAGTTATTTCATGTGGCACACAGCTTATAGGGCTGCAAAGTATCTATAGCTACCTCTACAGTGGATGACAACAGACGGCCTTGTAATGTGGACATTGGGACGTGTATTGGGTGGACCACAACAACAAATTGCAAAACCTGCCCCCAATGGATATGGTTCCCACTCAAACACACACAAAGTATACTGTTCTTGTACACACACACACACACACACACACACACACACACACACACACACACACACACACACACACACACACACACACACACACACACACACACACACACACACACACACACACACACACACACACACACACACACACACACACACACACACACACTTTACCAGGACTGAGATTAGAACCCCTACCTATCCAGTTATTGCTACTACAGTGGTATGCATTTATCACATGTGCCACAGAGTTTATAGGGTATAGAGTGTCCCAAGCTACTTCTAGGGTGAGGAACATCACCAGCCCATGTAAAGTATGGCAATGGGAGATGTACTGGGTGGGAAGGGCCATAAAATACTTTAACCTACAGATATACACAGTTATAAACACATACAGTCGCACACACATTTGCCAGGCATGAGATTAGAACCCCTATGTAACTAGTTATTTGTACTATACTGTTACACAGTTATTACACATGCCACAGAGCGTATAGGGCTGAGAGGTGCCCTAAGGTACTTTTAAGGTGACTGACATCAACAGCACTGCTAAAGTAGGGCAATGGGAAGAGCACTGGCTGGGAATGGGCTCAAAATCTTTAATCTACAAACACACACATGTTTACATCTGCCAGGACTGAAATTAGAACCCCTACCTAACTAGATATTTTTATTATAGTGTTACTCAGTTATCTCTCACACCACAGAGTTTATAGGGCTGAGGCCAGTTCAAAGGTACTTCTATATTGAATGATATCAGCAGATCTTGTGAAGTAGGGCAAAGGGAAGTGTACTGGGGAAAGGACTAAATCACTTATTCCTACTCACCCCACGTACACAACCACACATGCTGGAACTGTGATTAGAACCCCCTACCTATCTAGTTGTTTGTATTATAGCGTTACATAGTTATTACACATGCTATAGAGCTTACAGGTCTAAAGCCACTCCAAAGGTACTTCTAAGGTGAATGACATTAGCAGATCTTGCAAAGTAGGGCAATGGGAAGTGTACTGGGTGGGTAAGGCATCATAATAGTGAGACCTAGAGAGACACATACACAGACACACACACACACACACACACACACACACACACACACACACACACACACACACACACACACACACACACACACACACACACACACACACACACACACACACACACACACACACACACACACACACACACACACACACACACACAAAGGTAGGTGATGTGATATTACAACCCCCAGCTCAGTAACATCAGACAATGAATCTCATCTTCATGCTGGCGTGTGCCAGTGGTTACAACTGGTATGCAATTGTCTGCAGCAGGACATCACTCTGTGCCATTCAGGGTATCCCTGTGTATGACTTACTCTCTGTGTGTGTCTCACTCTATCACTGTCTGTCTCTCTTCCTCATGTCTATGTATGCGTATGCTTGACATATTGTAATATGTTGCTTATATATATATATATATATATATATATATATATATATATATATATATATATATATATATATGTGTGTGTGTATGTGTGTGTGTGTGTGTGTGTGTACATCACACACAACAGATGCAGAGATACCACATATGGGCCACCTACAGCTGGCTGTGGGTAATCCTCTTTGATGGGTGTGCGCGGAGACAGTTAGGTGTACATAGCTGTGTGTATGCAAAGACATCTGCACACAATACAGATATATATACTCCGTTGTGGTTTCAGACAAGGGCCTTATTTCTCTAAGTGTAGGAGCATGCCCAGTATGACCTTCTATAATAAGTGTGGGAATCCATTACAGGAATAGTTGTAACTCCTGTCCGGGGTGTTGTGTGCTACAGCCATATCTTGCAACCTGTTTGTGCAGGATATCTGGAGATAGGCTGCCAATATGAGGGAACAATGGCCCAGAGATAGGGAGATACTGTCACTATTGCTCTTATTAATGTATGAGTTGCTTGAGTTACAGGATTTGTTTTAGCAGACATTTTCTCACTTATGTAATGTTTGACACTGTAATGTATTGTGTCATTACCTACTGACAGATATCATTGGATCATCACAGTTATTTGCCAAAGAAATTCAAGTTGGATGATGCACAGACCAATATTATGAGGCAAAGGCTAGACATTCTTGCACAATCCGGCCAGTTGGGAGGTGTGGCTACAGCCGACTGACTGCTGAAGCTGTGTAAAAAGTCCAGCACCTTGGTGATATACTGGCTGGGGATATTCTGGGTGTGCGGTAATCTTCTTACCTGAAAGGTCATATCCTGGTGTGGCCATACCTCTCAGCTATATGGATTCTCACAGATTATCCAGATACATGCCTCATATATCTGGTCAGGTTCCCTTAACACTGTGGTTTTCTAGCAAGTCTGTTGAAAATCACTCAGGGTTGCAGTCAGGGAATAATGACGGAACATTAGAGTTTCAGATTTCACACCCTTCATGACAGCCATGCTACTACACACCCCCTCTGTTATGCTATCACCTTTCTAACATTATGAGAGCATTATTTCAAAAGTGTCCCTATATGTGGGCCTCTAAACCACCATTATATATGGCTTTGTCTAGATTTATTGCTCTACGAGGTTGAGAGGTATGCTACTAGCATTTAGCAGCATGGCCTTTCATTTGCATTTTATTGACTGTGTTATGTTGGTAGTATGGACCCCATGACATTCCCTACAATGGCACTATGGGTGAGGCATGGGCCTTTGCCAGAGGCTTGTAGGCCATGTGGGACTGATGTAGGCCATCTGTAACAGGCAGTGCATTCTGTCACTCATATGTTCCCAGGCTACCAGGCAGTGGATCCCCCTGGGGTGACAATGGTAAGTGAGTCAGGTGTTACTGACAATCACTTTCCGTTCGTATTGATCCATCACTCTGGGTGACAGCAGGATGCTGCTTATGGCTAGGCACATGCCTGCATGGGGCACATATTCAGCACACTGCATCATGTCTGTCTTATGATAGTCTGTGAGGTACTTCTGACATCATTCACACCACCATGGACCAGACTAGTGTGATACCTGCACCTGTTTTGGGGTGGCTTGAGTGCATGTGTTATATGGCAGTTTATGGCACCTACCAAACAAGTAATTGTGACTTTCTCCTTATCCTGCCTGGTGTGTGACACATCTGTGTGTCTCATAGTGGAGTCTTCTATGAGTAATATGGTGTGTGTATGATAAGGCCTTAGTGTTTGCAGGAACCTGGTGTGTGGTGTATGTGTGGACTGTGGTGTGTAGGTTTGGGAAGTTCTCAAGTGTTTTTCCCTCTGAGGTGTCCTTTACTTTGGGTTTGATTTGTTGTGGACCTCCACTTATGTGAGTGTGTGTTGCGTATTTGCAGGTTATGCTTACTGACTCCATACACTGCAGGGCACCTATGTTACTGCAAAATGTGCTATGGTGTGCATATTCTCCATTTGTCTGGCCACTGGTTCTCTTCCCCTTCTGTGTGTATCTTCATCCTTCTGTAGTCCGTTCACAGGCTTTGACCACAGTTACTGCTATGTATTTGTAATTCTGGTTTGAGCATGGTAAATGCCATAACATCACACATAAGGTTATGGGCTACACACCTCTGAGCATACCTACTTGGCAGGTTGCCCATCATTGCACTACTACATCTGCTGGGGTCCTCAGACAGTTTGTGTTACTATGTTATTATGTGGCTACATGTTGGCCTAGCTATCAAACTGTCACTGAGTCTGACATCTGTACAGGCCTTCATATGACAGTCAGACGAAGGTCCACACATAGGGACAGGATGTTGATATTGTTCTGCCATATGTAGTTGGGGGACCAGTTTGTTACTTGCTTGCTTTCTGTTATGGGTGTGACATCTGCTTTTCCACTGTCTACCATTGATGTTTTGACACAATGTTTTCTTGTTTTGGAAATACTTTGCAGGTGAATGCAATGTTAGGACAAGCAAAACAAATATACAAGGAATACTTGTGCTCCTTCTGTGACAACCTGCCATTCCAGGGGTATGGCTGTTGGCCAGTGACATGTTGGCCTTTTATGACCTACCAGTACACTGACCTTCAGGTACCTGCTGTGATACTAGGCACCATACCTCCCTATGTATGAGAGCCAGACATCTGGACAACACCATACGTAAGTGGGTGACAAAGGTCTAAATATAGGGATCATTTTTACTATTGGCCTTACAAACCTAGAAGGGTGATACAATAACAGATGTTGCATTAGAATTAATTTTCTATAGGGTGTGAGGTCTGAGACACTACAATCTGTCATTATTTTCTGACTTTAGATTTTGTGGTCTGCAATTGTTTTGCCACACAACCACTATTTCATGATAGAGACACCACAAATATGATGCAAACCTCTGTACATTCTACAAAAGGTCTGTACAGTTGGGAGGTATGGTAGGCGCTGTGCAGGTTACTCCGACCTGTGTACTGTTCATATGTGTGGTCCCCTGTCCATGACCTGTTCAGCTTACCGGCAGTAATGGATATTGACATCTGGACAGTGTGTACAACTCCCACCGTAGATGTAGCTGACATGAGAAATAGCTGGCACTGAGATTCTTGGAACACGGCCCTCTCTACCACAGTACTGTACCTAGGCCACTAAGACACAACAGTTGGGAGTAAGTGCCGGCCACATCCTGACAGTATTTCCCACACATATACATACATCATTGATCCCTGCATATTGTGGACATGCAACAAGTTATCATGTTGATTGGGACAGCCCCGACAATGTGTGCTCTGCTGTTATTATCCTACAAACCTACATGTTACTGCATTTCTATGGGAATATGGGTGTGGGGGGCACACCTGTCAATGGTACACATTTGCACATACTGTGCTGATATTGACTTTACATTTTGGTTCCATTTCGCATAGTATTGTGCCCTGTCTTGGAGAATTGAGGGATATCACTAGAGGCCACAGGTTAGATTGTAATGACATATAATTGAGTTTTAGACTTCTTACCCTTCAGAGCCTTACTGCAACTGGAAGGCCTGCTGTGATATCACTGTGTAAGTCTGTAGGGGGGTATTCCATCATTGTTGCCATTTGTGGGCCTTTGCCAGACATTTCTTTATGGTTTTCTATGGCTGACTTGCTGGGTGAGTCTGGGGGTTAAGTATGGGATCCCCGCATTAATATCCATGCATGTGACCTATGACCCCCCTTAGTTGCCCCCCCCACACACACATATACTGCAAGTGGGATTTGTCACCTTGCATAATTCTGCATAGTGTAGGGAAGCCAGTATTGGGCAGCCATTTCCTGGTGACCCATATAGCTGTCAGTTGTCTGCTGCTACCCCAGTAGACCACTCCATTCCCTTGCATACATGCAAAAATATCATAGATATGCTACCAGGACATACTACTCCATTAATTTATTGTTTAGAAGACTGACTTACCTTGTTCCTGCAGCAGTTGTGGGGACAGTGAGTGAGGGCTGACTCTGTTGTATGCATGCAGTACACTGCCTATACAGGGTAAGCTACAGGTAGTGCAATGTTTGTGGCATCCATTTTACTGTGTGTGTGAGTTGGAGAGAGGTGTCAGTCCCTGAGTCCCTACAGTGTCAGTGTGTGTGCTATGTGTTGCCTCTTTGCCAAGGCCTGGGCATACAGGGCATGCCTTCATCTGCCTACTGGAGCAGGCTCAGGGGCTTCCTCCTCCGAGTCCCTCTGTGCCTGTGGGGACCTTTGCAATGGTGAGGGCTGTGTGACCCTTCCCAGTGCTGTTCCTGCTGCAACTGTTTCTGCAAGATCATATTGTGTAGCATGGCACATACTATAAATATGTGTGCACATGTGGCTGGAGAGTACTGCAAGACTCCTCCAAATATGTCAAGGCAGTGGAATCATGACTTCAGCATCCCAAACACACGCTCTATAATGATCCTGGTTTGTGTGTGTGCCTCATTATGGCATTCTTGAGTGGGTGTTTATGCATTTCTGATGGGTGTCATCATCCATGGCTCCAGTGCATAGCCAGCATCCCCCACCAGATGGCCATACGGGATGTCCCCACTGGCAATTTCCTGGTACAGCTGTGATGAATGCCAGATGTAGGAGTTGTGATAGCTTCCAGGGCTGCCAGCACACACATACATGATAATGCCCTGGGCATTGCGCATGACCTGGCAGTTGATGGAGCAGAAGCTCTTGTGGTTTATGTAGACCCAACTCTGTTCACCGGGTGGTGCTTTGATGTGGATGTGCATGCAGTCAATCGCACCCAATACCTCCAAGTATTCTGCTACATGGTGGATGAGATGCATATTGCTAGTCCTCTCCTCACGGGTGTTGGGGAGGTAAATGTGCTCACCAGCATGTGGTAGTATGGCATCCTGGACCTGGTGGAGTACCCTGGATGCAAATGCCTGTGAGACCCCCATGATGTCCCTAGTAGGTCGTTGGAAAGTACCTGTAGCTAGTATTCTTAAGGCTACACATACCTTGCTATCCACTGGGATGGGTTCCCCTCTGTTGGCTGTGGGTCTGAGTTGAGGCTGGCGCAGCTCGATGATTTGCTGAAGTATATCTCTGTCCACCTTGTAGCACTCTACTATCTCCAGATCATGTAGCCCCTGGTAGGTTACCCCGGGTCTGAACACTCTTCTCCTCCTCCTTCTCAATCTGAGACAGTTCACCCTCAGCCTCTAGCACATACTGATAGATCAAAGCAATCATCTAACTTTTTTAGTTAAACACCTGTTTGCTATTTTGTTAGTACTTGATTGCTTTTATTCTGCTATTTGCTTTTTTTTTTTTTCCCATCATTTTCTGCTTTTTTTTTTTTTGAGGTGACGCGTGAACCTGGTGACCCAATGTAAAATGTAAACAGCCCTTCCTTTTTGATTTTTTTTTTTTTTTTTTTGTTTTTTGCATGCTGTGCAAGCGTGTTTAAACAAAAAACAGCTAAAGAAAAAATGAAAAAGCCCTGAACTGAACTCCCATCATCATGAATTTCATCTTCAAGTCAACCACACACCACACACCTGCCTTGTACACCTGCTTAGCTGCTCAGCTCTGCTCAGCAAGCTCCAATGATGAAGCACCAATGTGCTTACACCAAGCATGACACAATCTTGCTTCTCCTGCTTACCACCACTGCCACACCACTGCCTACACATGCACTTGTTCCTAGTTGTGTTCGTTTTTTTGTGATTTTGTAAATTTCCCCTCATTAGCATACCCACTTCCTTAGTCCCTATTACCTTACACTACACTAGAGCCTTTCCCTTAGCAACCATAATAATGTATAATATATATAATATAATAATATGTATGATGGCAACCATATATAATCAAAAATGCAGATTTCACTTAAAATTGCCTTTTCACATTTTTTTTTTTTATTTTACAATCCTTTGCTTACACACACCTCTGCCCTATGCTTAAACGCCTTTAATGAGCCCCAAAAAAATATTTTTTTATTTTTAATTTTGGTTTTTTTCAATGGCCCATATATTTGGTCATTGGCATGCAGTATTATAATACATGCTGTCTCAGTTTTGATTTTGCAGAAATGTATTTGGCTAGTAGCCGAATACATTTCATGCACACACTATATTCTGCCACGGATGCCTGCCTGCTTACTGATCGCAATTTGACCTCTATCATCATGTTTTTCAAGCAAGCAAAGTCAGTATCATAATCCAGTCCAGTCATGTCAGTGGCAGAATAGTGTTAGCAGCACATCCCACATCCCCAGATTTGTTTACTGGATGGCTGGTATTCTATAGCTACAGTATTCCTGCACAGAATAAAAGCTTTATTGAATCCCAGGGTGTATCTAAAATATGGAAGAGGTTAAAGATAGTACTGTATCCCTTCCAAAACTGTGGTGATTCATGCCATAGTAACATATTTGTTAATATAATCAAGTAACTTTTTATAAACCATTTTTAATTACCTTCATAAGGAATTATGCTTCAGTTCTGGCTTCAGAAACATTCTAATCTTCATTCATAATACATGATCCCTTCCTCTTCACTTGGCCCACAGGTTAAGGTTGCTCTCTACCAGACCTGAACTTGGGAATAGAGAACTCACATTCCACAGATAACCGCGAGGTTTCTTGTATGCTACATTTAAAATTTTCCCCTTGCTTGCTAGCAAGTTCACTTATATGCCTACAATGCCAATCTAAGGATGGGTGTACGTTTCCATCATGATGATCAAATTAACTGGAAGCACTCCTTTGCTGACTTCTGAGTCCTTGTACTTAAGGACTTGTGTTTGGGCCTCCTAAACATTTATATTCCAGTGGGACATACACCTGTCACCTCAGGAAGGGCTATCTAACATTTGCTAGACACTCCATTTGTTAGTCACCTAACCCTTTCAGTGCCATTCTCTCAATTAAAGCATATAATTCAGGCCAAAGTCAGGGCTTTGTTCTTTTTCAGTTTGGAGATGGTGGTGGAATTTAGGCATAGACTTGATACAGAATGGAAGTCTGTATACCATAAGGATTTATAATCTTTCATTATGGGTTAATTATCACATTTTCCAGGAGAATAACACTATCACTGATTTGTTTTCAGTCCACAGTAGTTGACCATCAAGCCACCTCCACCGGCCTTACTGTCTCCATCCGCAAAGCCCCATCTTGGGGGATTCCTGTTGTCCCATTTTGGAGGCCATCTGCTCCTGCTGCAGGCTCTTTGTGTTTGGTGCATGCTGACATCATCATCATGTGCAGGCTTGAAGACAATGGGTGGTTCTACTGAGCACGCATCTCTGCCCCTCTATCACTACCCCTTTGTCCTCTCAGCCCAGCATCTCTTCCCTTTATGCTCCAACATTCAACTGGAGTTATTGGAATATGCCCAGCACAATCCTTCCCTCACCAGCCATCCTCCTTGTTGCTCTGTCAGACAGCCAAGCTTCTAATCAGACTTGGATCACATGAGCTGTAGTCAAGGCTTTATCCTTGTACATCACCAGAATGACTCCTAAGGCTGATTTTTTTTTTCTCAACAAGCTTAGTTGCATTTTAAGATCATCATACAAACTGTGCATTCCTTATGCATGGGACACTTCTTATTTTCCTTGGTGGCTGTTATATCTGGAAACCATTCTGAAGAGTTAATAATCAAAAAACAAAAAACTGCTTGCCCTGCATACCATTGTTGACAAATTAGAGTTAAACTCCATTCAGTTATTTGAATAAAAAACATTCTTACGTGCATAGGTTTCCCTATTGTTAACCTTCTTGTAAGTTTCCTACTTTGTTGACCAGAATTATTAACCTTTCACCCCCATCTTAACAACTTAGAGTTGATCCACGCATTTTCCAGCTTTCCCTTAGAAGCGTTTCTGCTGCTGCTGTTTACCAAAACATTCCCCATGCCAGGATATTTTCCTCCCATTCCCTTTTCATTATCTAATGCTGCTACTAATTATTTCCTACCAAGTCCCATCTTTCCCACTTCACACTTGTTCCTATGTTGTTCTTGGTTTTGAGGTTTAACTCCATCTCCTTTATTTGTGCCACAATGTTGTTGTATCCGTGTGAAACTGGATGGATCTTTTGATTTCCATTTTCTTGTAACTGCCTTTTTGGCTGACATTAGCACTACTGATGCTATCTCTCTTTGTGGGGACATTTTCTTTGCTGTTCAACTTAAGAACATCATTTCCTTATTTAACCCTATTTTGTTCTCACTTAAAAGATCTATAGAGTTTTGCAAGTCTTTTTTTAAAATGTTGTGATTCCCTGCAACCCCCCCCCCCCAAAATGTTCCCATTCCCATTTCTCCAGCACTCGTAATCTACTATTGGAAACATTTTTTGTATTTCTGCTAGGAGTATAAAAATATTTGTGGAGACACTCCAGCCAAAAATTCTGAATTTCCTAGCGTTTGTACATTGTTTTGGTATCAAACGTATTTCACAGCACTCTTACTGTATATATTCTTTATGGAGTGCAGTTTCCCAATGTAGTCTTAAGACTTGCATCCCAAGGGAGTTTAAATGCCATTAGAACCGCCCTCCCCCATAAACCCTGCTTAGTAAAGATTTTTGGTTCCCTGCCACTGGCCTTGCTTCTCTAAGAATTTCCACCAACTAAGGTGCTTTCTGTGTGTTTGCTTTGAATGTTATTCTGCACTCCTGCAATAACCCAAGTATGGTAAATGGTAGTTCTCTCATAAATTGAATATTGATTTTGCTTACTCCCATCCTACCTCTGTTTCCCCTATTCTAATTTGTTTTCAAAAGTCTTGGATTTCAATTTCCCTTGATGAATCTTGAGTTCCATTAACTTTTCCTGTTAAGGTATATCCAATGGGAAGAATTTCCTCTTTCCATTTAGACATACCTTTCATATCTAACACTAATGCCAAAGTTGCTAACGTACTATTCAGTGTAGCTTTATTTCTTTTGGCCCCGTTCTAACAATCTCCATGATTCCATTGCCTCTCCTGTCTTTTTCTCCCTTCTCTTTCAACATTCCTTTCAACTTGGGTAAATCGGCATTTTCCTGCATTGAATACCTCAGACATAGCTGTGTCCCTCGACGATAATATTTTAAAACTGGCAACTGCAATCCTACCTATTGAATTGAGGTCATTGATGTTTTACTGATTTTTCCCCTTCCCAAATGAACTCCTTTATTTCCTTTTCCAGTCTTTTCCAAATTCCTTCATGTGGCTGATAAAATATGCTTGGTCTGCCTGTGTACAAAATGAAGAGTACAACAAGCATTTAATTGCTCATATTTTATTATCCAGGTTCATCCATATCATCCTCCATCTTCTTAGCATTGTTATTATGTCTGAGCATGTTTCTTCCTGCGTTGCTTCCCCTACACTCTGCTTTAGCCATGAACCCAAATTCTTTATCTTACTATGATCCCATAGAAGTTTATCCTACACTCACTGATAGCTTATAACTCATTGAGATCTCCTTTGTTTTAGTCTAGGTGATCTTTTACTCCACTATGGTACTCACTTTGTGCAGCTTTACAAAGATTTTGTTCAGATCCCTAGCAGGTCTTGTAACGTATAACAATATATCATGCACAAATCTTATTTTCTCTCATTACCTGCCCCTTGATAAATCTGTCTCGGCGTGCCTTATATTTTCACCATTGGTTCAAGGTACAGAGCAAATAACAAGGGTGATGTGGGAAAACCTGTCTAGTTCAAAGATATTTGAGACAAAACTCCCCTTGTAATCTTGGCCAAAGCTTCTCTGTGAATTAAAGGCTTGAAGTGTGAATTCCGGAAACTTCCAACTAACTCTATGAAAAGGCTTCTCTGTGTCTAGTCCTATCAGCAGTAATAATATTTCTATTCTGTTCTGCATCTCTCGGATGCAACAATATCCTGTTAATATTTTCAAGGGTTTGTCTGCCTGCTACAAAGCTGCATTTGTCTAGTTGAATAATGCTTGGTATTATTTTTGCTAGTCTATTTGCCATAATTTTCATAAAGACCTTGTAGTCATGATTCAATACAGAAATGGGTCTATAAGAGCCTAGGTTTGTTCTGTCTTTCCCTTCCTTGGGCAGGACTACTATTACAGCCTCCTTCCATGATCTACTATGGCTTATTTTGGTAAAAAGGTAAAGAGGTTGATGTGCTCTAAAAATAAATGATACATCCAATCTCAGTGAAGCAGGATATAGTTTATCTGTTTTCCTGGGAGCCTTATTACCGACATTGCCAAAAAATTGTTGTACAACTTTAACGTGATTAGTGTTATAGATAAATATTTGAAGCATTAAATGTTCTGTTTACATTGGACATAATAGAGGTAGGAATGGGTCTTGTGGTTTAGGATGGGGCACAAGAAACTCAGTTCATAAGTAAAATAGTAGTAAATTAAGCGAAATGGCAGTAACTTTTAGTTGGGGGAGATAGTTTTTAGAGGTGCATTTTAAAGAGATGGACAAGCTTACTGATTTCCTCTATTGTCTACTGTTAGACCAGTAGGCTGTATGATCTCTGTCAAGAAGTTACTGCCTATGTTTGTGGCCTGAAGACGTTTGCAGTCTAACAACTTTTCTACAGGAGCATCTCACTTGAAAATGGGTTTCATACACCTCATAGTCACTCACCTTCTAGTATTTATAGAAATTACCTCTTCATTTTAGAAGAGCCTTCATATCCCTTGTTAACTATGGAAACCTAATTTATCTTGACACATCTAGTTGTTACAGTAGGAATTTTATCTTATAGGTTCATAGGTGTTTGCTAGGCTAATGACCACAAGGGCCTATTAAGCCTAGTCATGCATCCTAAATCTCTGACAAGTTCTGATACCCTCAATAAGTGTAAGCATGGGCCTGGGAGATGAACTATTTATAGGTTACCTGTGTCCATTAGAGACGCAGGTGCCAAACCAGGGATGAATTTCCAGTTTCCCATCCAATTATCCAAGTTGCACTTGAAATGGGTTAGGAAGGAACTCTGCTTCACATGGATGAGGAGCCTGTTCCATAGATGGGGTAGCCTCTGGGATACATACCTATCTCTCCAGTAGGTCCTATTTATATCACAGGCAAGGTTTATGTCTTTAGAATGGGTAATTCTGGTACTGTTTGTTTGGTGGATATGCAGGAGGTCCATCAGAGTGGAGTCTGACAATGCTGTGTATGCCAGACATAGATCTTTCCAAAAGAAATTAAAGTCTGTAAACTTTTTAAAAGGGTGCCACAACATCAGTTAATTATGCAAAACTCTGACAAGGAGGTCTAAACTTTTGCTTTCAGAAGGATGACTAGGAAACTGCAGGTCACTGCCTGCTAAGTGAGTTTAGCTCAATCAGCATAATTCAGCACCCATGACAGTAATCTTTATAGGTTCATAGGTTCATAGGTGTCTACCAGGCTAATGGACCTGGAGCCTTTACAAGCCTAGCCCATAGAAGTGCCCTGGTATTGTGCCACCTGATGTTAGTTCCCAGTGCTTCTATCAAGTAGAGCCACTGGAGTGATCCCGGGGTGAACTTTCTATTTCCCATCCACTCATCAAGATTTCTCTTGAAGAGGGCCAGTGAGGTGCTCTGCTTGACATGTATGGGAAGTCTATTCCAGAGCATGGGCAGTCTCTGGGTTATGAACCTGTCCCTCCAGCATGTTCTGTTGATTGTGGTAATAAGGTTGAGGTCTCTGGAGCTTGTGGTGCGAAGGGACTGGGATTTCTTTAGATGTAGCATTTCTAACAGAACTGGGTCAGACATGGCTTTGTAACTCAAGCAGAGACTGCCTCTTAGTAGACAATATGAGACAGAGAATAGCTGGAGTTTTTTGAGTCTATTCATGTAGGACATGTGTTTAAGGCCTAGGATCTTCTTCGTGAGGTACTTTTGTGACCTATCCAGCTGGTGCTTGTGTCTAGTGAGATACATGCCAAATGGGGCATTATACTCGATGATGAGCCTAATGAGGTAAGAGTAGAGAGAGAGAGATGATGACCTCTTTCTTCCTGGATGCAAAATCCTTAGTAATGAGATGTGCCACATAGGAGGACTTTCTGACCACAGTGGCAAAGTGGTGGTTGAAGGAGATGTAGCTGTCAACCTGTGTCCCCATATTTCTTATAATGCCTTCAGTGTTTATTTGGCTCCCATCGATGTGGTAATTAGTGAGAACTGAGTTTTTCCCAAAGGGGATGATGACGCATTTTCTGGCATTAAGCTTAAGGTGTTGGTTTCGACACCAGTCGTTAGTCTCAGTGAGGCCTTTCCATAGGATGTCTACATCACTTGGAGAGTTAATAATGGCTCCCAGCTTGCAGTCGTCTGTGATCTTGGTCAGCCAGAGTCCCTCCGTGTTGGCCTGGACTTCTGAGAAGTAGATGCCAAACAGGAGAGGACCCAGGACTGATTCCTGTGGGACTCCACTCGTGACTGGTCGGTGATCTGACTTGGAGTTCACTACTTTCACACTGTGGGTTCTATATATGAACCAGTTTGAAACCCTGCTAGTGATATAGGGGTTGATGCCTAGTTTGGTGAGTTTATCAATAATTCCTGAGTGAAGAATGGTATCAAAGGCCTTGGCCAGATCGAGGTAGGCTGTATGAACTGCCTTGCACTCATCTACAGCTCTGGTGACTGACTCAAAGAAGTCAACCAGGTTGAGCAGGCATGATCTACCTTTCACAAAACCAAATTGCGTGGGATCTAGAGTTTGGAAATTCCCTATATCTTTGTTAATTAGGTCCATGATGATGTGCTCCATAGCCTTACATATCAGACTCATCAGGCTAATGGGGCAATAATTCTCAGGGTCTGTAGTCACTCCCCCTTTATGGAGATGGATGACTGTAGCAGTGCGCCATTCAGTAGGGACAAAGCTTGAGTTGAGGCTGTGATTGAACAGGGCACACAGGTGTGGTGCCAATGCATTTTGTAGTTCATGTAGACCACATCCAGGGATATTGTTGGGTCCCATGGAAGGTGTATTGTTGGCCTTGGACAATGCAGCTTTAATCTTTGCTGCAGTAATGCTGGGTGCCTGGCATTCCTCCAGTATTGTGATTGGTCCTTTAGGGGGTAAAGTTCGCACTGAATCTGTTGGTCAGTATGTTGGCAATATCTGTTGGCTCAGTATAGGAGGTACCATTGTGCAGTAACTCAGAGCAAATCTGGGTATTGCTGTGGAGATTCTTAATATAACCATAGAAGGCTTTGTGGTTGATTTTAGTGTCTGTTACAATTCTGCCTTCATAGCTGGTTTTAGAGGTTTTGATGAGGGATCACAACTTTTCATGAGGCTAATAAGGGAATTTTTCCAGTTTTGGGACTTCACCTTTTTCTGCAACGGTTTCTTCCTTTTGTTGTAGAGTTTATTAATGGCAGGGGACCACCAGATTGGCTTCCTTTTTTTGGAGGAGAATGTCTTGGTTCTGTTGGGTATGGCTAGTTCCATGCATTATGTACGTGTTCATAGTGTGCATTGGTGTATGATTCAGCAGTCATGCATTTATTTTCGATTGACATGGGTGCTGTAAAGTTAGCCACCTCTGCTTTTAGGAGCCCAAAGTCAGCTTTGGAGAAGTTTTTCATGGTGGTTACCTTTGTGTGTGTGTGGGGGGAGTTAGATGTGGATTTCAATGGTGATTAGTTTGTGGTCAGATCTAACCAGGGAGGAATTGACTATTGGTGAAGAGCAACAGTTGCCCATGTTAATAATAACCAGGTCAAGGATGTTGCTTCCTCTTGTGGGGGTAAGAATGAGCTGGTCCAGGGCATTGGAATTGATAAATTCCAGGAAGCGTTGGGCCAGTGTATTGGTGCATGAGTAGTTTTCCCAGTTGATGGAGGGGTAGTTGAAGTCACCTAGTATGACAGTGATGTGTTGGACCCTAATAGTTTCCAGGGTGCTTAGGAACATGGAGTGAGAGTCTTGGGACATGGTTGGGGACCTATTGCAGGCTATGACCTGAATCGCTGTCTTACCCAATGTTACTTTTACCTGAAGTATCTCAGATGCATTATTCTGGGCTACTAGTCTGGAGGTATGCATATTCTTTATGAATATGGAGATACTACCACCTTTGGAGCTTTGGTCCATGTTCTGGGGCTGAAAGATGTGGAATGAGTTATAGTCTGGTAGAGCAGGAGTGCTTTCTGCTGCTTTAAACCAGGTCTCCATTACAGCACAAATGTGAATGTTCTCCATTTTGAGGAGTGCTTCGAACAAGTGCATCTTGAGATTTAGACTTCTACCGTTGAGCAGCATGACCCTCAGATTGCATTTATTTATAGCTGTTATGGTGGTAATTTTATCTTTGGAACATCGCCTAAAAAGGCACTATAGGGGTGGCAAGAGCATTAGCCAGCAGTATCTGGAAACCCAGCGGTGACAGATGCAGGCAATCTCTGGCAAAGCATTGAGATCTGTCAATCATCCCACCAGACAGATACTGCATCCCCTTAGAATGACACCAGAAACTTAGCCAATTTTTGAAGTCAATCATTTTCTGCTTGTACTGTGGCATCATTCTGGGTGATGGTAGGATGCTGCTCAGGGCTAGTGTCATACCTCCCTGGGCCACATAATCCGAGAGCTCCTCCATGTCCCTTTTCATGTAGTCCAAGGAGGTGTCTCAGGTCATTCACACCTACATGGACAGTGACAGAGTCATACTTATACTTGTTGTGGAGTTTACTGAGTCCGTGTGTCATGTGTTAGATTCAGGCACCTGATAGACAACTGACTGTTACATTTTCCTTATTCAACCTAGTGAATGGGACATCAGTGTGCCTCACTATCGAGTCACCTAGATTAGTGTATTGGGCAAGCTGTTTTGTTTTAGGGGCTTACGTTGAGGGGCACACTGTGTAGGTGAGCTATGTGTCTTGTGGTTTGTAATGTGTTGTGGTGTTCGAGTGCATTTCTGCCTTGGAGAACTCTGCTGTTTGGGTAGATTTCAACGGAGAGCCTCCATGAAGGTGGGTGTGTGGTTTGTGTTTTTATGTGAGAGATGTGATGGTAGGTGTTCTGGAGGGCTATGTGTTGCATGTGGTGTGGTGCAGGTATTGACCTTCTTCTCTTGACCAGCTATTCTGGTCTTGGCTTGAGAATGCATGGCTTCCAATTTGGATAAATAAGTGCATCTCTCACAAGCCTGAGTGTTGGGAGGTAAAAGGAGAGGGTTGTCTGTGTACATGAGGCAGTTTCTGCACTGCCTCAGAATGCCCAAGTTCACTAGTTTAATAAGAGAAAGCACAGGGAATTGATCTTTAGGCATGCCAGTAAGGATGGCCATTATTACTAAGTAGTAGAGCTGTTTCATTATATATTCCTTTTACAGGAAAAATGTCACTCAAGGTGTCTGAGTCTGTACAGAACACTGCAAAACACTTGAGGGGAAACTAATATGTAGTCCCTGAAAATTTAAGGATGAAGTATTTAGGCAGATATTCTGAAGTTAGAAAGAAATCAAGCAGTAGTTACTGAAAAATAAAGAATTAGCTTGTCAAGGATGATGAAAAGAGGGGAGTCACATGAATGACTACTGCATGGCTACTACTAATGCTGGTCTCAGCAGAGCTTCACTCTGTTGGGACACAACACTCCTTTGCTTCTTCTCTCACCAGAAGCAAAATGTTAGCACCAATCCCAAGAACAGAAGCAGGCCATGGCCTGTTTGGTGATCCACAGTCTTGTCCCAGATGATGCAAGGGTCTGCAGTCTTGTAGCCTTTTTCTGGTAGATGCCTCGAATAGCAACCAGACCAATCAGGTACGTTCAGAACGATATCAAGAAGTGAGCCATTGCTTATATACTTACAGTGATAGTGCTGCCGAGATTAGATGATCCCCATTTATTGCTGCACAATAAAACCTCAATATCCAGTTGAGCTGTTTGAATATTCTTAAAATGTAAGTAAATAGAAGTACCAACCATGAGAAGCACAGTTACATGACACAGAGTGGAATGGAGGGCAAGAAGAAGACAAAGAAGGAGAAATAATTCACTTCAAAGTGATAGTCTGTCAACTGAAGAGGAACTCAAGATAGTGCAGGGTGAGTACCATCTCATTTGGTCAGAAGAAAAACAAACAGAAGGGCATGTAGTGGTGATCATTGAGAGTCAACTGGCAGATATTAAGGACACATTCCATAGTGAATTTAAGATAGACAATACTCATCTATCTAATTAGATTGAAACAAGAGATTAGCATGAATCACAAATGACTGACTCTGCAAAATTGCACAGAGGTGCTGTTGAACTGAGAAAAGAAAAGACTCGTCTGAGATAGACTTGCAAATGTCTGTTGAATGAAGTGTAGAACCTGAAGGAGAAATAAGTGGATATGGAGTACAGAGCCTAGCAGAAAGATTATCATTAAAATGGAGTACCAGTGAGAGTGAGGAAGAACAGGAGAGAAAGAGAAAAATCACTGGATTGTATGTCTTATGCTCAGAACAAAATGACAGACTGGACTGGTCTCCATAGAATGCAAATTTAAGTGGAAAGGATACATAGACTCTACTTACCCACCCAGGTGAGAGAGATCAATCACAGCATGTCACTGTTAGGTTCAAATTGTATTCAATAAAAGATCCAGTGGCTATTTCTGTTGTGCCATGCAGGCAGGGTCAGTCTGTTAGATTGTAACTAAAAGGGTATTCTTTGACCATGACATCTCTTCTTAAACCAGGAGTGCAGCTTGCTTTGGCTATGAGGGGCAGAAGATGGAGGAAACTGATGTTTCATTTGTTCTACCGAGATTTGTTTTGATTTTTCCTCATGGTTACTGAACATTTATGGACTTGCAAGAGACTCCCCAAGCTGTAAGAGTCATGAGTCAGTTAACAGAAAGTCTGAGCTGAATAAAGATGCAGAAGGACAGCATGTGAAAAGGTCAGAGCTGTAACTAGGGTGGGACAAGGGGGGAAGCTGCCCCAGTTCAAGCAGTTGGGGGGCATGACTGGCAGGTGCTCATGATGCAGGAGTGTAGTATCAGCCAGGACTGATAAATGCCAATACTGCATTTATGGCTTAGCTGAGCACTGAAGTGCTTAGAGTGATAATAGTGTGTGGTAGTGACTATAGCAAGCTGCTTGCTTCAATTTTACAGTTCTAGAAAGTGGTTTGCTAGAGTTACAGGTAATTGTTTTTCTTCTTGCTCTTCTACTTTGAGAAGAATGTTTTGTATCCCTCAAGGGGTACCAGTTGGTACCATATGAGCAAGTTATAGTTCTGGGAGAAGACAGATAATTTAAATGATGGGTGAAAGGAGTAGCTATGTAAACATTTGCAGCTCATTATGGCACTAAAACTGAATTCCCCAAGCAATTTACTCAAGTAAAATGGATAATGGACATTAATCTGGCAAACTAGCCAGGCAAGCCATCCACAGATACAAAAATAGCCACTACCAAAACAAACAAATCTCACTTTTAGTAAAACATAAAAGGTTCTGGAGAGAAATCACCTTATTGACTGGTCAAAAAACTTAACACAACGCCACTCCCATAAACCTCTTTAACACCACTACAAACACTCATGCACTGACTTCCCCAATGAGTTCAGCAGTCTGCCTCATGTTAGCAACTACACAAAGCTACCACCCCCACAGCCACCCTCTCATCCTTTACATTCAACTATTCCACTTTAAAAAGATTAGAACCAAAGAGATACAAACCCAAATAGACAAAATGCAAATAGATACTCCCCCAGGTTAAGATAACCTAGTCCCATGGTTCATTTACCTTTGTAAGGGGACTTCATCTCTCACTCACTCACTCACTCACTCACTCACTCACTCACTCACTCACTCACTCACTCACTCACTCACTCACTCACTCACTCATTTATACAACCCCGGTTTAACTAATAATATTATGCTTCAGATATGGAAAACAGTTATAGTCACTAGTATTTCACAATACCATCCTATCGCAATACTTTTCACTTTAGGTAAAATACTATAAAAAATATCTACAACCAAACTGTTTTCCTTATTTACATCAGCACCATCTTCTATCCAGGAAGGAACATGGATTTGGGTCTGGGCCCAGCACCATAACAGCTCCCTTCTCCCTCACAAATGACATCATATCTAATATAGACAAAGGCAGTCTGACAAGAGATGTCTTCACTGACTTCACAAAAGCCTTTGATAGGATTGACCATAACTTAGCATTCAAAAAACTAACTGAAATAGGCATTAGTGATAATGCAAAACCTTGGTGTATAAATTTTGACACCAGGAGATCCTTGAAGGTGAAAGTGAACACCACCACATCTGAAACAGCTCCTCCTATTAAAGGAATTCCCCAGAGTTCCATTTTAGCCCCTCTACTATTTTCCATATTTATCAGCAAACTCCCATCTGATCCCATCTTTATGCAGATGATATGGTCATTTACATATCAAACAAATACCACTCTGTTGTACAAACTCAGATCAAAAATAACCTCCAAACTCATAACCAGTTGCTAAAAGGGCAGAAATCTAGACTTGATCCCTCAAAAACTAAAGCAATGCTATTTATATCCAATCAAAAAATATCCAAAACACCCATCTTCCTATATATTAAAGATGTTAACAATTCCACCATATCCACATCCATACCACATCCTTCACATACCCTGGCATTTGGCTAGAACAACATCTTAATATTAAACTACACATTTAAAATGCGTGTAAAAAGATCAAAACACCACCATTCTGGGAAAACAAGCTATCACCTCTTCTGTTAAAGCCAACTATACCTGCCATAGGCAAAGAAATACTTTTATCTCAATGTGAATATGAAATACCTATAATAGATGCAGCCTCAAAGAAATCACTGCCCTGCAAACCATTTCCAATAAAATCTGCTGTTTCATTGCTAACTCTCCCATTAATGAATACAACTCTGTAACTCTCACCAAAGCCAAATGGCTCCCAGTATATGTGGGAGGCAACCTCCTTCTAGGACCACTAATTGACAATCCTTTTGTCCTAAGACATTTTCCCCTCTCACTCAGACTTTTCACCAAAACCCCCACATTTAATCTCAGAGTTGCCTCTCAATCTCAACCATCCTACTAACTTTAAAAACTAAACTTCATTACGCTAACCATGCATTCGCCAGCCTACTACCTAAGCTATGCAATGCCAATCCTCTGTCAATCAGAGACACCCAAACGTAGTCGAACTTCAGAAAACAGCTCAAAGGACATCTCTTCACCAAAGCAAAGTGCAGCTGCACTCACACAAGTCACATTACATAAAGCTCACTCACACCTCATTATCCCTATTTTATCCTTCCTTATCTCATCTTATCATCCCTTTACTTATGTCTATCATTCATGCTATCTCCCTACTATTTGCACCTCTCACATTTCCTCTCCTTTCTACTCCTCTCCCCTCTACATGCCCTTTTCTCCATTTCTCCATTTTCATCCCTTGGTGTCCTTTCCTGCAACTATTCACACTCACCTCTTCTAATATTTTCATACTTCTCTATATAATGATATGCCGCCAAATCTGTTGCATAAGCAATCTCAATCATTACGGCTACATCTTATCCATAAAGCTCTAAGCATGATTCCATTTTTACACTCATGTTTTGAATTTGTAAATTGCTTCTTGAACTACATGTTGTAACATATTCTTGCATCTGTAAATATCTAATCTACCTATCTAGCTATGTTTTTAGCATATATTTGCATCTGTGAACATGCTTGATTCATTTCTTATATAACCTTATTCACCTGGGCAGTGCCTGCAAATGGTCCATTTAGATCAGCGCACAACTTTTTAAACAAATATAAATAAAATCTAAATAAAATAAATTAATGGACTTGTAACAGATGGACTTTACATGTATTATATGATCTGTTGAATTAAACATATTTGTATTAAGTTTGTAAAATTTACACCATGTCTGAGGTCGGTAAGAAAAATATGGACAGTTGGCAGGAATTATAAACAAAATATGAAATGTAGACTGCCTCCAAAGTGGAGGTCCATGTGATTAAGGGTGGAAACAGAAGGAATGACAGTGCTGTCAGTGAACATGAAAGAGTTTACTGATTAAAGTAAATAAAATATGTAGTTATATATCTGAGAAAAAAAATTGATCACTGGATTGTTGCTTTACAGGAAATGCAGATAATACACATTGATTAGCGTGTACTAAGCATAGGAAGTGTCCTGTTTTTTCAAAGGAGACAAGAAAACAGTAATAATTCCAGTGATATCATGCAGATGTGTGCTCGATTAGGAGAATGTTAATGGGGTTGTCAGTGTTTGTTACATGTTTGTTAAGGGTTATTTGAGAACAACCTGATTAACAGTGTTTAGTGTATATATTTCCCAAGTGCTGGGAAGGTTGATTTTCAGGGGATGGTACAAAAATTAATAGCAACTCAAGAATGTGTCAATTGGCATTGGCACCGACCCCCTTTTTCCCATTTTGCACATGGGGTTGAGCTATCACATCAACAAGGACCATCGCCTAGAGCCAATGTTCACACTGTCAGTTGGCTAGCCCTGCAGAAGACTTTCTTCCAAACTACACACACACACACACACACACACACACACACACACACACACACACACACACACACACACACACACACACACACACACACACACACGTGCATGCACTTACATGTGAGGCAATTTAGAGTATCCAAACCTCCCAGTAGTATGACTTTATCAGGCCTTGATAAGCTTGTATATTTGATTGCATCCAATTTAAAACAGCTTTAGTATGCAACCACATGAGTCATATATCACAGATATAGCACTGCCAAACTATAGATATTTTCACCCATTATCTGTAAAACAGCCTTCACTCCCTGACAAGGGGATAGCTACTATTAAGCTGCTGTGATAGAGGAAATTATAGAGTGGCCTTGAATGAATGAAATATATTACACTGATGGGGAGATATGTAGCAGCAGCTTATACGAAAACTAAGGTTTTAAGTTCAGTCTGAGATATTCACACACACATTTATATATATATATATATATATATATATATATATATATATATATATATATATATATATACTGCAGTAGATCAACTTACCATACTGCCAAAGACCAGAAAGCCAAGATGGAAATATTGGAACTGCACAACAATGAAAACGCACATGATCGACTACCAAAAATGTGATAATGTAGTGAATGCAACTGAAACAGGTAAGTACACTATTTAAAAAACTAGCACCCTTGTCTCCACTGTAGTGCAATCTCAAAGTTGGTATATTTAAGTTGTGGGGGGTGCAGGGGGGCTTGTCCCCTGCAAAAACTTTTCAGTGGTTTTATACACTTAATTTTCATACTTACCTGTTTCAGTTAAAAAATGAAAGAGAAAGAGTATCACACTGGAAACAAAAAATGTAGGTTAGCGCTTTTGTTTATATAATACATAAACTTCTTCAGTGGTTTTATACACTTAATTTTCATACTTACCTGTTTCAGTTGCACTCACTACATTATTGTGGTTTTGGTTGTTGATCATGTGCGTTTTCATTGTTGTGTGGTTTCGGTGTTTCCGTCTAGGCTTTCTGGTCTTTGGCATTATGATAAGTCAATCTACTGGAGTAGATCCATATATATATATATATATATATATATATATATATATATATATATATATATATATATATATATATATATTATATATATATATATATATATATATATATATATATATATATATATATATATATATATATATATATATATATGGGTCTACTTCAATCGATTGAACTGTTGCAAGTTTGAACCACATATGGCCTAGACCATATGTTCAAACTTGTAAAAGTTCGAAAACTGAAGTAAAACCATAAAAAAAAAAAAAATAACATTAAGCGTCTATGCTCCCCCCACACCCCTCTTACTTAAATATACCAACTCCAAGATCGCACTACATTGCGGAAATGGGAGATCGTCCCTTTTCGCTCTGTACGGAGATCTCCATTCAGTCCGATCGGACTTTTATAAGTTCAAACATATGGTCTCTGCCATATGTAGTATGAACTTATAAACGTTCGATCGACTGAAGGGGACCCATATATATATATATATATATATATATATATATATATATATATATATATATATATATATATATATATATATATACATATACTTGATTAGGTAGAATAACACAAGTCTTTCGTTCAGATTATGTACTTTTGGAATGCACAGTGAGGTTAGGAATATCATTGCATCCTGAAACACACTGTTTGTTTATTTATTTATCTTTTCATCCATTCATTCAATTTATTCATTTATTTTTGTTGGGAACACATTCATGAGATGGTGCATGGGACTGCCTAAAATAAATCTATCAATGATATAGTGCAAACAATTGACAATATTAGCTCAATGGATTTATTTTATAGTTTAGCTCAAAAGTGAGATTATTAAGTTGAAAGAAATTATAAGGCTGAAGAAGGCTCATAGACTGGAAAAGGAAATAATTCAGTTGCAAGACAGAATGATGGGAGGAGGAGACAGCTTGGTAGATCCAACAAAGATGAAAATGAAAGACATAAAAAGGCACTGGAAAGGAAATGGGAGTGTTTAATGCAGTCACTAAATAATGCATATTACTATATTTTACTGAGTATAGAAACATTGGTAGCAAAGATTAGATAACAGAGCACACAGAAGGTGATATGGAGTATGCAGTGAGAGTGAGAGAAGAATTGACAAAAAAACATGTACTTGCAGTGGAATACTTTAGTCAGCAATATAAGAAATTATGTTGAATAGACATGTGGAATAAGTAAGGAATTAATTTTTTTTAGGAAACTTGGCCCTACTAAAAAGTAATAATGTTGAGAGGCATGGTTTGATAGTTACTTTAGAAGAATTCCCAAAATTGTTTATAGAATAGGCCTCTGGGAGTTGATAGTTCCCTAACTGAATTTTGGAGCTTGCAAAATGAACATATCAGGATAAGTGGGTCTATATTACATAGTCAAAGTATGACAACTTTGAACGTGATAGCGTCGAAACCATAAGTTCAAAGTTGTCATACTTCAATTGGAAAAAAAAAAAGAACATACCTGAGGGTTGTAAGCAGGGGGTCAAGCTCCCCTGCACCCCCATCCCCGCTCTTTAAATATACCAACTCCGAGGTCACGCTACAGTGCAGTAAAGGAAATTTTCCCTTTACTGCACTGTAGTGTGACCTCGGAGTTGGTATATTTAAAGAGTAGGGGGTGTGGGGGGTGCAGGGGCGCTTGCCCCCTTGCATATAACCTTATATTCTTTTTAGTTCTTTATACATAGTCGAAGTTCTGTAACTTTGGACATATGTGTTTGAACATATGGTAGTCGTAGTTACAGAACTTCGACTATGTAATATAGACCCGGATAAGTTGCTGCAGATTTTTAATGTAGTACTGAATGGGAAATCGATAACAGATTATTGGCAAGAAGTTGTGTTTATGGTAGTACATGATGAGAGGAAATATTCAACATTTGTATCATTTATGTTGATCTATATTGTTTTTAAATCACTATAAGAAGTAGCCTTATGAATGCATTAGTGCAGACAGTTATGATCATGACATTAGCATCAAAGTTAATAGACAATGGATTTGAAGGAGGGAGACAAACATCTGATAATGCACTAAATACAGCATTATTAATTAGATGGGTATAAGACGAGCAGGATACTTCAGTGAGTCTTTAAGCTGAAGACACATTTGACAGAGTTGAATGGTCTTATATTATGAAGGTTTTGGGACAGTTTGGTAATCCAATTAATTTTATTGATATAATGAAGGAAATATATAAAAAAATCAGGGTCTGGGGGAAATACATGTTTCGATGACATTGCATATACAGAGAAGAAGGGGAAAAAAGGCAGGGGATTTCTATATCACTACTTTTTTTGCTTTTCTCTTAAATGAATTTGCATTACTATTTAGAAAGTCTAATTTATATGGCTATAGGATGCAAGAAGAAGAAGAAAAATTTAAATGTATTTGTAGATGATACTTTGATTTAGTTAATTATTCCAGAAAAGAATACTGAAAGCTTATTTTGAATATTTGACAGATTCAGGGAATATCTCTGTATAACATTAAGAATGAGAAAACAAGGGTAATGAAGTTTATTATGAACCAGCACTGGGAATGACAGAAAATATGGTTATTAGTGGAAAGATATGTATATAAAATACATGGGGATTTAGTTAGGAATGTTAGAAGATTCCATTGTTTAAACCTTTCAAAAGTTCAAAGGAAGACTGAAGGGCAATACATGAATGTGGGTTAGAACTAACACAAGAAAGCACAATAAAACGGAGCCACTGAGTAACTGCAAAAAGAACTTTTCTGGCGTTCTGGTACCTTGGCTGTATGCTGTCAGAGGAATAATTTTCATCACACCATGCAGGCATTTTAAATCATCATCAATTAATAAATTCAAACCAATTAAAGGTATTTAAAGTACTAGTGCCATTTTCAACAATATATAAAAATATGATAGTTAAACAAACCTCAAATGTTCAAATTAAAAATGTAAATTTAGTCCTCTAGGTGTTAATGCCCTATAATTTAATATAAACCTACTTTCCAATTCCAACAATTTTTGTGTAAAATTGCTCCCACCTTCTAAATGTGGTTTAGCTAACACACACACACAAAAACCTTGTTATCATGTCCCCCATGCACCCTATGAAAATGATCAGCAATCGAGCTATCTAAATGTTTATTTCTAATATCTCCTAACTGCTCTAATATACAGACTTTTACCATTCTTTTAGTTTGACCTATGTACCATTTAGTGGGAACACAACCGCATCCCACTAAGTAAACCACCTGACATGAACAACAGTTGACTTGGTCAACAGCAACATACTTTCTACCATTTCTCTTGGAATCAAGACCCTTGAACATACCTTGCATTTTTCACACATATACATACCAGCCTTCTTTCTCCCTCTGACAACACTTTTGGAGTTCAAAATTTCCTTTAGGTTACTATATCTTCCATAGGAAAAAGTCACCTTCTTAGGAAACAGACATCCCGATACTTCATCATAACATACTACATGCCATAATCTCTCTACTGATTGCTCCATCATAACTGAAAAAGGGGAAAATTTAGTAACAAAACATATTCTTTCCTCTTTATTCTTTATTGCATTCTCCTAAATGTCCTACTTCTGTCCATCCTAATGGTAGTGAATACCCCACTACCATATTTTACTCTTTTTCAGTCTATTCTATTGAAGCTTCAGAATAACCCTTTTCAACAGCTTCTCTGTTATATGCTTATATTCACTATCTAGCAAATGTCTTTCAGAAGTATGTTCATGAACATGGTTAAACTCTCCATACAGTAAAGACTCCAACAGGTGAGGGGGTGGGAATTGCTGGCAAAAAAAAAAATATTGACAGATGTTGCTTTTTATTAGGTTTAAATTCCACTCTGTTATTACCATCAGCATAAAATTCGATATCCAAGAACTGTATTGTCTGCCTGTTGACATAAAAAGTAAACTCCAACCCAAATGGATTATTATAACTGTTGTATAAACCCTGCAAAGTCTTCAATGTCACCTTTGCAGATAAAAATGAGGTCATCAATGTAATGCTGGTACCTCAAAACAAACTTGAAAAAAAGTCTGTAGGGTACATGCTGTATATCAATCAATCAAGCAATCATAGGTTCATAGGTTCATAGGTAGGTACTAGGCTATTGGCCCTAGGACCTATATAAGCCTAGCCAAAAAGGTACCCTGGCTTTCACCACCCAAGAAAATTATTTTCCTTTGCCCCTGTCGAGCAGAGCCACAGAAGTGATCCCTGGGGTGAATTTCCTATTTCCCATTCAATCATCAAGATTTTTCTTGAAGAGTGCTAATGAGGAGCTTTGTTTGATATAGATAGGTAGTTTGTTCCAGAGTATGGGAAGTCTTTGGGACAGGAATCTATCCTTCCAGCATGTCCTGTTTATTGTGGTGACAAGGTTTAGTCCCTAGAGTGTGTAGCTTGGAGGGATTGGGATTTCTTTAAATGGAACATGTCCAACAGCTCTGGATTTGACATAGCT
Source organism: Protopterus annectens (assembly GCF_019279795.1). NCBI lineage: Eukaryota > Metazoa > Chordata > Ceratodontiformes > Protopteridae > Protopterus > Protopterus annectens. Next base: position 365,441,637 of record NC_056725.1, on the reverse strand, counting down.
TTGTATGTTAGGCAGAGATCGCCTCTGAGTAGGTGATATGCAACAGAGTAAAGCTGGAGTTTTTTGAGACAGTCTGTGTAGGGCATCTGTTTGAGGCTGGTAATCCTCTTTGTGAGGTATTTCTGCAGCCTTTCCAGTTGTTGTAGATGTCTTGTGAGGTCCATACCAAAAGGGACGTTGTACTCTATAATGGGTATAATAAGTGATGAGTAGAGGGGAACAATGGCCTCTTTTTTTCCTGGATGAGAAACCTTTTGTGATGAGGTGTGCCACGTAGAAGGATTTCATGACTACTGTGGCGATGTGATTATCAAAGGAGAGACTACTGTCCACCTGTGTCCCAAGGTCTCTTATCACACTTTCGGTGTTAAGTATACTACCGCCTATGTGGTAGTTCATGGGTACATAGTTTTTACCAAAGGGGATGACAATGCACTTTTTGGCATTGAGCTTGAGGCCATAGCTTTGACACCAGGCATCTGTCTCAGTGAGGCCCTTTTGTAGGATGTCCACATCATTAGGAGTTTCGATTATGGCTCCTAGTTTGCAGTCATCTGTGACCTTCATTAGCCAAAGACCTTCTGTGTTAGCCTGTACTTCAGAGAAGTAGATACCAAACAGGAGAGGACCCAGGACTGAACCCTGTGGTTCTACACTTGTCACTGGTCTGAAGTCGGATTTGGAGTCTGCTACTTTCACAGTGTGGGTTCTGTCAGTGAGACAGTTGGCAACCCATCTTGTGACATAGGGATTGATACCTAGTTTAGTGAGTTTATCTATAATTCCAGAGTGGGGGATGGTGTCAAAAGCCTTGGTGGGATCTAGTTAGGCTGCGTGAACCACCTTTCCCTCGTCTACAGCTTTGTTGACTGCTTCAAAGTCTATCAGGTTTAGGAGACATGATCTGCCTTTTACAAACCCAAACTGGGTGGGGTCCAGAGTTTGGAGATTACCAATGTCTTTGTTTATAAGGTCCATGATGATACATTCCATGGCCTTGCAGACCAGGCTCGTTAGGCTAATGGGGTGGTACTTCCTGGGGTCTGTGGTGGCTGCCCCTTTGTGGAGCGGGATAATCGTTGCTGTGTGCTATTCAGTGGGCACAAAGCCTGAGGTGAGGCTATGACTGAACATGGTACTTAGGTGAAATGCCAGTTCGTTCTGCAGTTCATGTAGAACATAGCCTGGGATGTTGTCAGGTCCCATAGATGCTGTGTTCTTGGCTTTGGAGAGTGTGGTTTTTACCTGTGCAGCCGTGATTATAGGAACCTTGCATTCTTCTGGTATAGAGATGGACCCTTTAGGTGGTGAGGGGGGTAAAGTTAGCAATGAGCTTATCTACCAGGATGTTAGCAATATCAGTTGGTTCTGTATATTTAGTGCCACTGTGCTGTAACTCAGAGCAGATCTGAGTGTTGCCATTGAGATTCTTGACATAGCTATAGAATGCTTTGTGGTTGTCTTTAGAATCAGTGTTTTTGTAACTAGCTTTGGAGGATTTTATGAGGGATCTCAGCTTCTTTCTGAAGCTGACCAGGGAGTTCCACCAATCATGGGATTTTGCTCTTTTTTGCAACAGCTTTTTTCTTCTGTTGTACAGTTTGTTTCAAGCAGGGGACCACCAGATTGGTTTCCTTTTTTTGGAGGATATCATCCCTGTTCTGTTTTGGATAGTGCAATCCATGCACTTGTGTAAGTGCTTATAAAGTGCATTTGTGTAGGATTCATCAGTCGTACCTCTATCGTCCATCTGCTTGGGTGTCCTGAAGTTTGGCACTTCTGTCTTAAGAAGCATGAAGTTGGCTTTGGAGAAATATTTTACGGTGGTTTCCTTAATGGGAGGTAGGGGCAGGATGTGAATGTCTAGGGTGATTAGCTTGTGGTTGGGTCTTACCAACAAGGAATTGACCTCTGGTGTGGAACACTGGTCGACAATGTTGGTAATGACCAGGTCTAGGATATTGCTGCCCCTGGTGGGGGTGTAGAGAAGTTGATCCAAGGCATTGGAATTATGAATTCCAGAAAACATTGAGCAAAAGAGTTGGTACATGAGTAGTTTTCCCAGTTAATGGTGGGGCAGTTGAAATCACCCATTATTAGGGTGTTGGCTTGTACCCTAATATTTTCCAGTGTATCAAGAAATGAGGAGTGGAATCCTGGGGCATGGTGGGGAATCTGTAGCAAGCTACAGCTTGGATTGCGGTGTTTCCCCAGAGTTAGTTGCACTTGGATAATCTTGGATGTGTTATGCTGAGCAACTAGCCTGGAGGTGTGGATATCCTTAATGAATATGGACAGCCTCCGCCTTTAGTGTTTTGGTCCAGGCTAGGTGGCCGAAAGGTGTGGTATGAATTATAGCCTGGTAATGCAGGAGTGCTCTCTGGAGCCTTGAACAAGGTCTCTGTCACTGCACAGATGTCGATGTTCTCCATTTTAAGGAGTGCCTCGACTGAGTGCATTTTGAGGTTTAGACTTCTAGCAATAAGTAGCATTACCCTCAGATTTTGCTTGCTTCTACCTGTTACAGTGGTGAACCTCACCTAAAAAAGGCCTTAGCCAGTATCCGGAATCCCAACGATGACAGGTGCAGGCTTTCTCTGGCAAAGCATCATGGTCTGTCGATCATGTCATCCCAGGCAGACAGATACTGGATCCCTTTAGAATGACACCAGAAGCTCAGCCAATTATTGAAGTCAATCATTTTGTCCTTGCACTGTGGTATCATTCTGGATGATGGCAGGGTGCAACTCAGGGCTAATGTCATACCTGCCTGGGTTACAAGATCGGAGAGCTCCTCCATCTCTCTTTTCATGTAGTCCAGGGAGGTACATCTCAAGTCATTCACACCAACATGGACAATGACAGAGTCATATTTGTACTTGTTGTGGACTGAACTGAGTGCGTGCATTATGTGGTGGATCCTGGCACATGACAGACAGCTGACAGTAACTTTCTCCTTGTTTAGCCTGGTGAGTGGAACATTAGTGTGCCTGTCTATAGAGTCACCTATGACTAGAGTGTTGGGTACGTTGTTATACCTTATGGGCTGTGGTTGAGTGGCACACTGAGTTTGTGGGCTACATGTCATTTGGGTTATGTTGGGGGGGGGTGGAGGTTGCTTGTGTTTCTGCTTTGGAGGCCTCTGTTGCTTGTAAAGATATTTATTGAGAGCCTCCGTGAATGTAGGTGTGTGTTTTGTGTTTCTATGCATATGCTTTGGTGGTGTAGGTTTTGAGGAACATTGTGATGAGTGTGGTGTGGTGTGGTGCAAGTGTTTACTTTCTCCTCTTGACAGACTAGTCCAGTCTTGGGTGAAGAGAACTTTGCTTCCAGTTTGGCTATATAAGTGCATCTCTCACAGGTTGTAGTGTTGGGTGGTAGGAGGAGAGGGTTGTCTGTGTATGAGGCGATTGCTGCATTGCCCCAGGATGCCCAGATTCATCAGATAGACAAGAGAAAAAACAGAGAGCTGACCCTTAGACATGCCTGGATAGGTGCTTATTTATTAAGTACTAAAAATTGTTTTCCTCTAGACAAGTGAGGAAAGTTGAGTGCTGTAGTACTTTGTAGCTTATTTAGTGCTTACAATGAGTTCTGAACAAGTGTTGAGCTCAAAGAAACAGATTTGAGAGCTAAAACTAAAAAACTGGCTAGTTCCAAGGGAAAATTTGAAGAGCAGACTTTATGGAGCTGGGAATAGTTTAATCCTAGCTAAGAGGCAATGCATAAAGTGTATATTTTTAATATAACAGTAGCAAATAAGCAAACTGATTTAAACAAATCAATCAATTAACCAATAAAAAGCTAAAAACTGAGCCCATTTCAGCAGCCTTCAATCAGACAAGTTCTAATGTCACAGTCCTGCCACTAGGGTGTAGGGGAACCCTCTCCAAAGAAAGATGGCCTGGATTAGTGCTCAAGTTTTAGAAAACAAAGCTAGATTCAGCAGGTCTGAATCTAGTCTATGCTACAGCAAACAAGGCATACCAATTTCAGAAAGAAACAGTTCAAATAAGCAGGCACAATAAGCCTTTAACCAGAAACTCCCAGCTCAGAAGGGCAGAATCTACCCTCTCCTCCCACAAGAGTACATACCACACCTTCTTAATGTAAAATAACTGGCCTGAAGCCCAAGTGCTTAAACCAGAACTAATATACTTTTAGAATAATAGACAGTAAGCCTTTAATCAGCAACTCCCAACTTAGAAGGATGTGAGCTACCTGTCCTGCCGCAACAGTGCAGACCACAAACCTTCTTAATGTAAAACAACTGGTCTGAAGCCCAAGTGCTTAAAGCAAAGGCTTAGAATAACAGTTACAATTTAATCAAGCAAGCAGTAGTAAATGCAGCAGAATAAATGCAATTAAGTACTTTTAAGAACAGGCAGCAAAAGCAAAGAAAGTAATAAAGTAGGAAGAAACACAAATACAGTAAAAGCAGATGAATAAAGTGCAATTTTGTTTTAATATATAACAATAGGAAACAAGCAAACTGATTTTAACAAATTACCCAAATTAGCCAGTAAAAAAGCTCAAAACTGAGCCCTATGTTCCAGCAGTCTTCAATCAGGCAAGTTTTAACTGCACACTCCTGCCACTAGGGTGCAGGGAAACCTTCTCCAAAAAAATCAATCAATCAATCAATCAATCAATCAATCAATCAATCAATCAATCAATCAATCAATCTATCAGTTGGTTAATGATAGTTATGAAACAATAGGCTGTACGGATGCTTTATAAAATCAAAGAAATAAGAAGTGACAATATCATTGTCAGTAAGTTACTTTAGACACAACTAGAGTATGAAATAATAACATAAAAATTTATAAGAAAACTGGCATGAGTAAATTGAAAAGAGTACAATGGGAATATACCAAACACATCCAGCAATGTAAAAGTTTAAATTATCATAAAACATTAAAATATCTGAACTTTGCATTGCCTTCTGTGGATATTTAGAAGACCTAATTCAGGTATATTGTGGGAGGGTGGTGTAATGGTAAGGTATTTGCCTTAGACGCACAAGGTGCAGGGTTTGATTCTCACAGGGGGTAATTGGCTAGGCTCAAAAATGGTCCATGAGGGCAGCTAGTCTAGTAATAGGTTCATAGGTTCATACTAGGCTATCTGCCCGAGGGCATTTACAAGCCTTTAGTATGGTTTTGTATACCGCCACCCCTTTAGTATGGGGAACTATACCCATTATTTTGCTGTGCCTCTGTTGAGCAGTGACACTGAGGTAATCCCTGGGGTAATAATCTATGAATCTATATATGACATTCAGAGAAAACTGCCTCACCTCTAGTTCCACTATTCTGGGAGTTTAACAAGCATTCCAGGGCAGCTGTTATGGATAAATGATCGTGGGTAGTAGACTGATCTTTAGAATTCTGTACAAGAGTGGCTTTTGTGACTGAAGATGATGTGGGAGAAGGGCATGAGTTTGTTTCACTAAATCACATCAGATTATTTTCAATGCAGAAAAGTTACAGATAATGTTTTTGCTGAGCCATTGAAGTGATCCCCGGGGTAAATTTTCTGTTTCCCATCCACTCATCAAGGTTTCTGTTGAAGAGGATTAGGGAGGAGTTATGCCTAATGTAGATTGGAATCTGGTTCCAGAGCATGGGAAGTCTCTGGGACAGGAATCTATCCCCCCAGCTTGTCCTATTTATTGTTGGGGTGAGATTTAGATCCCTAGAGCACGTGGCTCGAGGGGATATGGCCTTCTTTAGGTGGAGCATGTCCATCAGTTCTGGGTTGGACATGGCCTTGTATGTCAGGCAGAGATCACCTCTGTGTAGGCGGTATGCAACTGAGTGCAACTGGAGTTTCTTCAGTCGAGCTGCATAGGGCATCTGTTTGAGGCCAGTGATCCTCTTGGTGAGGTACTTCTGTGGTCTTTCCAGCTGTTGCAGGTGTCTTGTAAGGTACATCCCAAATGGAGCGTTGTACTCTATGATGGGCCTGATGAGTGATGCATAGAGAGGCGCAATGACCTCTTTCGATCTGGATGCAGACCCTTTTGTGATTAGGTGGGCCACATAGAAGGATGTTCTAACCAGTTTGGCAATGTAATTATCAAAGGAGAGGTTACTATCTACTTGGGTCCCCAGATCTCTTATTACATCTTCTGTATTTAGGGGGCTACCACCTATGTGGTAGTTTGTGGATACATTGTTTTTTCCAAAGGTGATGACTATACACTTTTTGGCATTTAGCTTGAGGCCATGGTTTTGACACCAGGTGTCTGCCTCAGTGAGACCATTTTGGAAGATGTCTGTGCCAGCCAGAGAGTCAGTTACAGCCCCTAGTTTGCAGTCGTCTGTGAACTTGGTCAGCCATAGCCCTCTTGTGCTTGCCTGTACCTCTGAGAAGCATATGCCAAACAGGAGGGGTCCTAGGACTGAGCCCTGGGGAACGCCACTTGTAACCAGTTTAGAGTCAGACCTGGCTCCCGCAGCTCTTACCATGTGGGTTCTGTCCATGAGCCAGTTGGCAACCCATCTTGTGACGTAGGGGTTTATGTTCAGGCTGGTGAGCTTGTCTATAATACCTGAATGGGGAATGATGTCGAAGGCCTTTGCAAGGTCTAGGTAGGCTGTGTGGATCACTTTTCCCTCGTCTATAGCCTTGGCAACTGTCTCAAAGAAGTCCACCAGGTTTAAGAGGCATGATCTGCCCTTAACAAATCTGAACTGGGTAGGGTCCAGTGTTTGGAGGTTCCCAATGTCTCTGTTAATGAGATCCATGATGATGCGCTCCATAGCCTTGCAGTCTAAGCTAGTCAGGCTTATAGAGCTATAGTTCCCAGGGTCTGTTGTGGCTCCAGCTTTCTGAAGTGGAATAACTGTTGCTGTGCGCCACTCTATGGGCACATAGCCTGTGGAGAGGTTGAGTTTGAACAATGGGTTTAGGTGAGGGGTTAGTTCATCTTTGTGCTTGTGTAGGATGAAGCCTGGGACACCGTCCAGTCCCAATGATGCTGTGTTTTTGGCTTTGGAGAGGGGCTGTTTTAACCTGAGTGTCTTTGATTTCAGGGGCACTACATTCTTCTGGTATAGTTATGGGCCTATTTGGGGGTGAGAAGGGGTGAAGTTTGCACTGAACCTGTCTGCCAGGATGTTGGCTATATCGGTCAGGTTAGTGTATTTTGTGGCATTCTGCACTAACTCCGAGCAGATCTGGGGATTGCCACTTAGATTCTTGACATAACTAAAGAATGTCTTGTGGTTATCTTTGGAGTTCTTAGCAATTTTTCTTTCAAAGCTAGCCTTGGATGATTTTATGAGGGATTGTAGTTTCTAACTGATACTGATCAGGGATGTCTTCCCTTCTTGGGATTTTACTCTTTTCTGAACTAGTTTCTTCCTTCTGTTGTATAGCTTGTATATGGCAGGGGTCCACCAGACTGTTTTCCTTTTCTTGGAGGAGTGAGTCTTGGTTTTGCTTGGGATAGCATGATCTATGCAACTGCCTCATGTACACAGACAACCCTCTCCTCCTGCCACCAAATACTAATACATGCGAGAGATGCAATTATATAGCCAAACAGGAGGCTAAGCTCTCTCAACCCAAGACTGGACCAGGCAGTCAAGAGGAGAAGGGAATTACTTGCATCACACTACCAGTCTCACATAGACCTATGAAACCAGCACCGGCAAAAAACACGTATAAATACATGAAAACATACTCGGAGTAAAAAGTATAATGAGGCAGAAGCCAGAAGTCTGAGTACTTTACATTCCCTGGGCATGCTGTAATGTCAGTACTATGTATACACACTCCAGGTGCCTTATTGCAGTTATGAAATGGGCATCTGTATTTTTGTTTTGCACTTTAAATTTCATGTTTAGTAGTTTATACATGATAATTATATCTTTTGGACTGCATTTTAATATAAAATAATTCCTCTGACCATTTTAAATATTTGCTCACTATACAGGGCTATAGCTTTATAGAACTGTGGCATAACATTATCAAGGTACACATTTAGGGGACCATTTTTCTCAAACTGCTGAGTACTATTGTGTAATTCCATTTATAAACAGATGTCAATATAATGCAATACTTCAACAGCAGTCCTTTGTGTACTAAACTTTCTGAGCAGTGAGCATTTTGGAGTTAGCTTAAATCATCATAAAACATTCATTTTCAGTATAACTTGTATGTAGCATAAAGTTCAGAAATGTGAGGTAGTCAAAATAACAGAGGATTATGACTAGATCTCAGATTATGATCAAGTTGTTATGTGTTTGAGATATGGACATCAAGGATTTCACCTTGAGAAGAGAGCAAAGCAATGAATCTTTGCATCCATGTTGAGAACATATAACAACTAAATTATGATTGGAAAGACCTCATCATAATTGTTTTAGTGCATACATCTTTATTTCCTCCATGTGCTACAAGGTACAGACAAAGGTAAAACATTTAGCTTTGCCACGGAGACAGCAGGCATAAGTATCTGTCAGAGGAACTAACAGCTTTAAAAGGTGTTAGACATTTTACCCTGTCATGCCTCTTGTTTAAAAGTGAGTGGCACAACAAAGCATCTAACACCGTTAAAAGCTAATATACTTCTTGCAGCACAGACTGCCATTATACTGTAGCAAAAGACTAGAGCTTATCAGTGCTGAGAAATGCTTAATAAGAATTTGTTAAGCACCTTTATGACATCAAAAAGGTGCTTAGCAAGTGTGATGATAAGTGAAATAAAGCTGCAAAAATGTTTGTGCATAATGTAAATGTAAAACGCTAGTACTGTTTTATTATGTGAGAGAGGGTATTGCCATTTAAAGAAAGCATCTAGTCCATAATGCAGTGCTGTCTCCTAGCCATAAACAATTTAGTACAAGATGCTTACAGAGTTAACATTGTTTTCATTTAGTCAACATATTGTTCTGCATAAATGTTCATTTTTCTAAAATCATGGTATCCTGACATTCTTCAAAATGCTATTGAATATTTCTGACTAAACACAAGACTTGCAGTTTTGATCATTCTTCTCAAGAATTTTGCAGAATGTCCAGATCTTTGCCACATAGTTTTGCTTTGTTCCTCATAGAATATTTTGATTTCTGGCAAATAACTGGGGATCAAAGTTACTAAATAATAACAGACATTTGTGCCTGTTATTCTATCAATTTTCCAAATTTACAAGAGCAGTATTTAAAATATGTTCCTGATTTTGAGCCTTTGTACCCCATTATGTTTTGCTTTCTCCAGAATTATTGAGCTGAGTGGCTGACAGGTATAGTTTCTTTTTCTTGATTTTGGAATGTAATTGCAATACTTCATACACTACAGCAGATTTATAATTTAACAGGATCATGTTTACAGAAATCATACATATGATCTGGAACTAATCTGCACATTTAAATTTACTGTCACTCAGAGCTAGAGGCAAATGTATAACAAACATGATTACTGTTTTATTGTTTTCCATGTAAAACAGCTTAAACTGTTTACAAGAATTATTTTAGAGCAACTCTCAAGAACTGAAAGACACATATGTAAGTAGTAATGCTTCCCTCACTGTTTTTAGTAAGTTGGCTTAACAGATGATATGGTTCTTGCCTTATTTAATCAGGTTTCTGTAGTATTATTTGTGCTTTATTGCTATTTTAATGATAATTTACATTAATTATACAGTGTTTTATTTTTGTGTTCAGTATCTTCAGATTTACCTTTTACATCAAGCAATGCCTAGTAGGGGCTTTCTACTGCATTTGGTGTGTGTGTGTGTGTGTGTGTGTGTGTGTGTGTGTGTGTGTGTGTGTGTGTTGTGTAATTTGATTTTTAGGTTTGAAATGCTGACTTTCTATATTCTGTGGCTATGGGTCCTGATTTTTTTCTTCCTGTTTTTCAGCTTGTGTTGCTTCCTATACTACTTCATTTCCTGTTTGTATGGTTTATGTGCTCACTTTTATTGGATGACTGTTTTTACCTTTTTGAATGCATTTTACTGTTCATGATCAAGTAATGTTCTTAAATTTGAGTTTTAGTGCTTTTATTACTATTAAGTACATTTAATTTGTGTCACAATCCTGACTTCTGATTGCTTTATTTCTTTTTTAATAGTAGTCTTATTGCAGATTTAGTAATGTATTTTAGTTAAGGGCATGTGTTTCTGGTGTTATTTTTTAACTGATGACTGGGTTTTTTTTCTGTTTCTTTCTTTTTTTTTGAGTAGCTCTCTGTTTGATAGCTTTCTCCTGCTAAATGACTTTTCAAGATGGTGGCAGTTTGCTGGATTTTGATGGCAGAGAGAGGGAAGGAATCTGTGGTTGAATGTGATGTCGAAGTGCCTGCACTAATTTTCTCCAGTATAACAGTGTAGATTCCATGTGCAATCAACCATTAATCTGATTGGTCAATGTTCCTTCCTCATTAGAAGTTATATTGTAGAGACAGCCTCTGAAGTGAGTTGTGGGCTATCAGATATTGCTGTGTCGTGGATATTTTGACAGAACTTAAGGAGAAATTGATACTGCAAATGGATTATGTAGGGTGGTGTATTTAACTTAATAAAGGGGAAGTGTTAACATAGATGAATGGGAGTAGAATGCACTCTGGAATCCCAATGGGAACATTCAATAGAGGGAACAGTGTCACTGTGGAACAGAGAGGATAGTAATACAGGAAGCTTCATTCATTTTTTTCAAATACACACACATATACAAACAGTCTTCACTACAGGTAAGCACAGTGCAAATCACTGCACTTAATAATTAATTAGGCCATGGGCTGGGAAATTACTTAGTCATTTTCAAAATCAGCATTAAAAATATATGCAGTACTTGCAGCTCTATTAGGGGTCAGAGATAGGGTTGAGTCACAAGGTGTGCCTATGTCCAGAAATCAGAACTTGTTTGTTTGGCAGAAAAAAAATAAAGGCTTAAGATGTTTTGACAGAGAGATGTAGGTGGTAATCATTCAGTTAGGAAAACAAAAGTGTGTTGCCCTCCATCCCTCGTTTGGCCCCCCTGTAGATGAGGGAGGTACATTGTGTTCCAATTTGCAGAAATCAGAACTTATTTATTTGGCTTAAAATATTGCAAGCTTTAGTGTTTTGCAGTAGATGGCATACAACAGGGAGATTACATTATGCAGTCATTCTTCAAACAGATAGTTTGCTGCGGTTTGGGAGAGTGTGATTAGTTAATGAAAAAGAAAAGCTAACAACAGCAGATCTCATCTAAAGAAATAATGTATACTGCAGACTCTAATGGAAAACAAACATTAGGCAAAAGACAGAGAGGGAGCTAAGGCAGTATTATAAAGGTGACAGAATAGGTGAAAAAAATCTAATAAACTATGCATCAAGCAACCTGATCAAGTAGAAGTAATAATAAGAAATTAGACAAAGTCGAACACCACTTACTGCAAAAATACATGTAAAGAAGTGTGTGTGTGTGTGTGTGTGTGTGTGTGTGTGTGTGTGTGTGTGTGTGTGTGTGTGTGTGTGTGTGTGTGTGTGTGTGTGTGTGTGTGTGTGTGTGTGTGTGTGTGTATGTGTGTGGGTACATGTAAACTAGCATGTAAAAAACATACAACCTGCATCACTTTATGTCAGTGAGTATCAAAGGTTAACATCAAAGAAATTTACTAACACATGAACTCATTTATAAAATTCTTTCATCAATTGCTTATTAAAACTGAAATGCTATAAATATGAGTTGATGAAAAAAGATGCACCTTTTAAATCATCTCTACAAAGCCATTTGAATGTCTACATCATGCAGTAATACTGTACAGTCCAATTCCATACTGACTCATATTTGATCAGGGGTCTTAGTGTTGGATTAACCCACTATAGAGGAAGAAGAAAAGGAACAAAGAGCAATGAAGAGGTCATACCTGCTGACCTTTGCCAGGGGAAATGTTTTGGGACATGCTGATGGGTACAACTACCACAAATGTGTCCTCAGATGAGACCAGAGATTTATTGGGAGCCATCTACTCTAAAAGAGGCAGAACTGACTGAAGGGCTATGCCACTTGTGAAAGTGATTGATTGCCCTGAAATATGCCCATTCACATCAATCTCTGGGGTGTTTATGTGGCAAATCAGAGATTACATTAGATCATATAGCAAAACTCCTCTGATGGCTGCCTTAAACAAGAATGAAACAATGGGCATTTGGCTTTTGGGGAATGAGCTAGCAGGATTTGTGATGACTGTTTTGTGGTTGGTAGGTATAGTATCAAAAATTACACTGTGGAATCATCAAAGTATTCAGGACTCACTTTCAGTAATACTTAACATATTCTACCTAAGGTATTGTGAGTAATCACGCTACCAAACTATTTCAGATGACAGTATAAAATATGGAGATTTATAACCCTTGCAGGCCAGTTTATCAGTGCCACCTCAGTACTGGCCACCCTTTTGTTGTGTAGCTTCTCTTACATAACTTCCCTACATCGTTAGCTAACAAGCCGAATCAAAATGGATATCATTACTTTCCAGTGAATCACCTGCCAGGTTCCAGTAACTTCATACACTTCCCACTTTACAATCTGAAGTACAGAAAGAGCATTCTTCAGACTGCATGGGCTTGAATTCTGGCTCATATACAAAATCAAACATCTATTAATCTGTTTAAATCCTTCGTAGTAGATCATCTTAAAGAATATACTAAATGTTCCTGTTCTGGTCTTTATCATACCTGGCCTTTTTATCTACTCTTACTCCCTACACTTTCTCTTCTTTCTCTTAGACTCCCTTCTAATGCAATTCTTTCTTTACATTCTGCTCAAACTACTACACTTCATTAAGTGATACTGATGCAATGTTATTGAGTGTTTAAACAAATTCATACCATGACTGGGAGTTGTACTATAAATGTCTTGCACTGTACGTGTCGTTCATGTAAATTCTGTCTCTGTACATATCTTTTGGTACATGCCATCTATAAGTTTATGTCTAACTTAAAAACTACATGAGCTGCCAGACAGAGCTATTCATTTCTTTTGTGCAAATAGCTTATATGACTTTAGACTAGCTCAGTCTAGTGGCAGAGCTTTCTCCATTTTATGAAAATAACTTCAACTCACAAAATCTCTGTAAAGATGTTTCTCCATTATTTCCACTAATTGTGAGAAACAACCATCTTCAATGCACTATAAGTAGCACAGTTGTAAGTAACTTTTGTTTATTAGCTACAGTTTGCTCTCTTAATAGGAACCTATGTATATTATGAAATTCTTTAAATGTTCAATGACTTTGTTCCCTAGACTGTGGCCAGAATTGATCATGTTGAACCAGCCCTCCTGCCAGGATTACAAAATTAAATAACTATACAAAAATAAATAAATACATGTATGCAAACAGGGAATTATTTAAGGGGTTGTACATTTATGGTTTCATGTGGTTTTCTCTCCTCAACAATGATGAATGCCTGGGGGAGTGTTATTCTCAAGTGTTTATTAACCTAAGCGAGAACTGCAGATCATGACATCACATTCGATACAGATGATGCAGTCCTGTAGAAAACAGGTTAAACATTTTAGATAAGGACAAGAAATATCCAAATAGTCTTTAAGAAGATGTTCAACTGAGTAGAAAATATTAACTTAGTAGTTCAGATGTTTTTAGATTTGATTACCAAGTTTACGACTTGCTAGCTTTCAGAATGCTCGAGTGCTGTAGTCTTGTGTTGTTATTTTCCACTTTCCATATATGCATTCAAATTATTATTTTTTTCTATCCCCCACAACTGTTTTTCATCAGCTATGGCCTGAAGACTATCCTCTGTCTTCCTAACTGATATTTCCAGGATCTATCCCCTTCACCTCCCACGGACTAGGTCTCCACAGTCAAGAAATGCTTAGTATGAGCAAATGGGTGGTGGACACAGAGAAGATCAAGTTGTCCTGGTATGATACCATCCTGACAGCTGCAGAGGGTTTTCTTTCTTGTCATGTCTAAGCTTTGTCTCACCCAGTATCCATCGTGCTTTATATAATGCACACACCGCTGGGCTAAAGTCCTTTGCCCTAAGCTAGAAACCCTGCCTCTCCATTTAAGATGGGTTATCCAGCAAAACAGCACTCTATCTCCTTACCTCAGCGGACTCCTTACAAATCAAGTTTGATAATTGAAAGTAGGTTGAATAACAGTTAGGGCTCCATCAGTCTGTGCTATGGAGCCAGTGGGCTGCCTTCTTCTGATTGTAAGGAAACATTTATTTCATAAACCTGGAACACATAGCACATGTTCCTACTGTGGAATTGGATAAGCCAGCAAGCCCCTACCAGATGTCTTCCTTGTGCCCTAGGTGACCATCTAACACCCTATATTTCCATTGGTATACAGGTCTGAAATGTGGGAGAGTTATAGTGCCTGGATATTAGAAAGGTTGCAGTATAAGATGAAGGAATAGCAAACCTCCATAATGACTATGACCCAGGAAGGATCTTGGTATTAATACCCCTGTTGTTATTGCCCTCATACCACATGCAATAGCTTTACTCATAATATTGTCTACATAACCATGAATATTAAATTCCTAATGTAAACTACTTAGGGACATTTCAGTGTTTTTATCTTCACAAGTTAACTGCTTAATCCTAGCAGTCTAATAGTCTATAATGTCTCTGTCATATTTTTTGTTACTGACGTTTAATTTTAATAATAGAGTCAAAACTGCTGTTTTGATTTGGCATCTAACAAAAATTAGGCAATGCAGGAACAAGCAACATAGTAAACCCTGAAAATGGTATCATCCCAGTGAAAATTGTATCATCGCAGTAGTAAATTAATACAAATGTTTAGGAATATGGGAAGTCCCATTCCTAAACTTAAACTGCATGGTAAAAAAAAAGTGCTAAAATGGTAATAAAAAATAAAACAAGCCAATTTCTGTTACAGATTAAAAATTTTCATATTAGAGTCTCAGTGAGCTGTGCTGATGTCCAAATTAAAATACTGTTTACTTGTTGCACTCTTGAATGGGTCCTTCAGTGCCAATACAATTTGTAAAGACAGTAATAAAAATCATTTGATTTATCTCGCTTCCTGACCCTTGAAAACATAATTTCACATTGCAATAAGTAATTTGGTTCACCATAACTATTTCACGTACTTTGCTACTGGTCATTCTCATCTTCAAACTATTACATTCTAATATCACGCTCCTTTAGCATATAGAATTAAAATAACAGTACTGACCTGGTCATTGAGAACACACAATA